>NC_041368.1:10609543-10782043 GCF_900634415.1 Cottoperca gobio
TGTGTGTTAGATCAAGAAGCTCTCCCGCTGGGAGGTGATTGACGTGGTGAGAACCATGTCCACAGAGCAGGCGCGTTCAGGCGAGGGTCCCATGAGCAAGTTTGCCAGAGGCTCTCGTTTCTCCGTTGCGGAACATCAGGAGCGCTACAAGGAAGAGTGCCAGAGGATCTTTGACCTGCAGAACAAGTGAGACTCTTATTTAGGGTTTTATGTGTCATTCAGGATTCTCTCCGAGCAAACTTTGAGTCTTTTCTTACGTTACCCCCCCCAACAGAGTGTTGGAGTCGACAGAGGTGCTCTCCACAGACACAGACAGCAGCTCAGCGGAGGACAGTGACTTTGAGGAGATGGGGAAGAACATCGAGAACATGCTGCAGAACAAAAAGACCAGCTCCCAGCTTTCCCGCGAGAGGGAGGAGCAGGAGAGGAAGGAGCTGCAGAGGATGCTGATGGGCGAAGAGAGCGATCGTGACCACAAGGGACGCAAGGAGCGACGCAAAGGCTTGTGTGAGTGTGTTTCTGAAAGTGAGCTGTTGCCCTGAGGACATGTATGAGCTGTGTAAGGTTTGTGTCTCTAACGGTAAGCTTTACTCCCCTTCACTCTTTAGCCAGCTCCTTATCCACCGGCTCCCACAAGGACGATGACACGTCCTCCGTCACCAGCCTAAACTCCTCGGCCACAGGGCGGCGACTCAAGATCTATCGCACCTTCAGGGATGAGGACGGCAAGGAATATGTTCGCTGCGAGACAGTACGCAAGGCTTCCGTCATCGACGCCTACACCAGGATCAGAACCACCAAGGATGATGATTTCATGTGAGTCTCACTAATCATATGAGCTGTCTCGTCTCACAGTGGGTCTGTTAACCACGGCACCGTGCCAAGCTGAGATTATTCTGTATCGCTTGGTGCTATGATGATGTTCGAGTTACAAAAAAACTATTTTGAAAAGTCTGCTCTTTATTTAGCAGTGTATAAAACAAAATGAAGCCATTATAATGTTCACACATAGCTCTGCAACTTTTAATAAAACTTTGATCATTAGCATGCAAATTAGTTTTGAGAGCTGCACACAACATACATTTGCATTTTGTTAGGGCTGTCACAATGTCAGATTTTCACTACACAGTTATCGCGGCCAAAATAAGTCACGATAACAATATTATCGTTTCACTTTCATCTTTATTTATTGTGAGTTTTGTCTATCTTTTGTCAAATTAATTTCACTCAAAATACGGGTGTTAGGCGGTGGAGAGAGAGTCTGTAACTGTAGAGTCTGGATTATTTACACAATATTATCATATGTGTATCAATGTTTCATTATTTATCTTTTTATATCACAGTTATCATCCATACCATTATATAACGACACGCCTACATCATGTTTTGCATTCATATCAAATCATACAGTTCACCAGCAGGTCAGCTGTGTTCTCCATAGTGGAGATGAACGGAGCTCATCAAGGGGAAAGCCGAAGAGCTTATATGAAATGCCCATTTTATCGTCCCAACTGTACCAGTGAATGTAAAATGGCCATTATTGTGTATCTTTGTGGTTGCAGAAAAAAGTTTGCCCTCTTCGATGAGCAGCACAGAGAAGAGATGAGGAAGGAGCGCCGGCGTATTCAGGAGCAGCTGAGGAGGCTGAAGAGAAACCAAGAGAAAGACAAGATCAAGGGACCTCCAGAGAAGAAGGCCAAGAAGATCAAAGAGAGGCCCGACCTCAAGGTCAAAGTAAGCAAACCGATTCATTACTATTCTCTTTCACTTTCCTTTTCCTCACCACATATTTGGTAGCCAGCTTAATGCAAACTATGGCTTGTATTGGTGTAGATATTAAGTACATTTGTAGTATTTTGTTGTGTTTGCCTCTTTTCCCTAGTTAAAGTGCGGAGCATGTGGAGCTATTGGACACATGAGGACCAACAAGTTCTGCCCGCTGTACTATCAGACCAACGCCCCACCTTCGAACCCAGTTGCCATGACAGAGGAGCAGGAGGAGGAACTGGAAAAGACCGTCATCCACAACGACAACGAGGAACTGATCAAGGTGGAGGGCACCAAGATCGTGCTGGGCAAACAGCTCATTGAGAGGTAATAGATTATCCTCGTTCCTCCTCTCTTACCATTGGAAAGATTTTTGCACGTGCTGCAATATTCTTCCACTTACAAATTACTGCAGCATTTTATAAATTTGGGTCAATGGTCTACGCCCTGCAGTTCCTCACAATGTTTTCTCCTACAGTGCTGATGAGGTGCGCAGAAAGTCTTTAGTGCTCAAGTTCCCCAAGCAACAGCTCCCACCAAAGAAGAAGAGACGCGTAGGCAATGCCGTACACTGTGACTACCTCAATGTAAGCAATGTTTTACAGCTTTGTTCCAACACATTTTGAACTGAGTGAGTCCCTTTAGCTGTTATTTTACACTGTTTTTGTTTTGTAACCTTCACAGAAACCACACAAGGCCATCCACCGCAGACGCACTGACCCCATGGTGACCTTGTCTTCTGTGCTAGAGAGCATCATCAATGACATGCGGGATCACCCCAACGTAAGATCTGCAGTTCTGTTATTTCATTGAATATTAAATATTGTCATATTTGGAATAATAGTATGCATGTAATTCCCATTCACCTCCTACTGCTTTACTGTCTCATCTTTACTTCTTCTGCCTCTTCTATGTAGACGTATCCATTCCACACACCAGTGAATGCCAAGGTTGTGAAGGACTATTATAAGATCATCACACGGCCCATGGACCTGCAGACGTTGAGGGAGAACGTACGTAAGCGACTGTACCCATCGAGGGAGGAGTTCCGTGAAGCAGTGGAAGTTGTCGTCAAAAACAGCGCCACCTACAACGGTAAAGTTCAAAGAAACGTGTTTAACCAGCTCTCTTAAAAGCAGACTCAAGTCCTCAAGCTAGACTTTCAATTCTAACCCACATCGAAGTGTTAAGGCGGCTCTCTGTTTTTGTTCCACCAGGCGCAAAACATCCTATAACTCAGGTAGCACAGTCGATGCTGGACCTGTGCGATGCTAAACTGAAAGAGGTGAGCGTTAATGTAAATGTTTTGTCGTCCTGCCCTTTTGTCAATTTTCACATTAGCCATGAAACCTCTCTATGTATGCGCGTGTGTGTGTGTGCGCAGAAGGAGGACAGGCTGGTGAGGCTGGAGAAAGCCATCAACCCGTTGCTGGATGATGATGATCAAGTGGCCTTCTCCTTCATCCTGGACAACATTGTGACCCAGAAGATGATGATGGTTCCGGACGTGAGTTTCTTTTACCTTGGTCAATGTGAGAGCGCTGATCAGTTCACATGCAGAATGAGTTAATGATCTCATCTCTTAACTCCTCCCTTCACTTTAGTCATGGCCGTTTCACCATCCTGTCAACAAAAAGTTTGTGCCCGATTATTATAAAGTGATCGTAAGCCCCATGGATCTGGAGAGCATCCGCAAGGTGAGTCAAACAAGGTGTCAACCTTCAGACACATTTTATATTTCTTATATCAGGAGTACAGATAAATGTAACAGGAACTGTGCCCCCTCTGTGTGTTTGTATTTCATGGTTCAACAGTACATCTCCAAACACAAATACCAGAACCGAGATGTGTTCCTATCAGATGTCAGTCTCATCCACGGCAACAGTATCAAGTACAATGGTAATTGTGTTAACATCACTGTTGTTATGACCTCTGAGGTCGGTCACTTAACTTAAGGTTCTTTAGTTTAATAAAGATGTTGTATGAAGCACCATTTCTCTCTGTGTGTATTTCACAGGCCCAGAAAGTCCTTATACTAGGACAGCCTTGGATATTGTCAACGTGTGCAAGCAAACCTTGGCAGAGGTATGTTGAGTCTTTGCATTTTAGTTTGCCCTTTTAATGGAAGGGGGGAAGGGTCATGTTAGTGTTTATGCAGTGAGTTAATTGGGCTGGGCTTCACCATATGATCAGAACAGCTGCAAAGCAACGCTGAGAACAATGCAAAAGGTTTTCATATTTATAAAAACCTTTTGCATCTAATGAATAGTTATCCCTACTGTTTTTCCACACACCCTATTATTGTATATAGTAGGTTAAGAAATCATATGCAATATTGACATAGTGTAAAACACAGTGGGTTGAACTTCCAGAGACGAGCCATTGATGTCTGTCTCTCTAAAGACATCTTAGGAGTTCATAACATGTACAAAAGTAAAACGCTGAGGGGGGTAAAAATCTTTATAAAATGTGTTACGGTTTTAATTAATAATTTAAATAATGTATTGTTTGAACTCATTGCTAAAGTCAACTAAGCATGGTTTCTTACCGGTGAATTTACATTAATGAATATGGAATTTGGCCGTTATAATAATACAATTATTCGTGTACACAAGTTTTTCTTTCTGTGTATTATCCTCTAGCAGACCAAACAACTGAATTGCTTGGATTTGATTCAGACGATGGCAACATGTATTTCTATGAGCAGGAAAAACATTAATCAGTATTGTAATACTTGTTTTTGTGCCTCCAGTATGATGAGCACTTGACCCAGTTGGAGAAGGACATCTCTACAGCTAAAGAGGCAGCTCTGGACGCAGCAGACCTGGAGTGTCTGGACCCAATGACGCCCGGGCCATACACACCGCAGGTAGGAGAGCAGCTCAGTTTTTATTTACTAGCTTGGTAAATGGTGGTTTCCTTGGTATCTTGCTTCTTTGACTTAAGGCCTCCAGCTATGTGTAAACTTTTCTTTGTGCATTAGTCTCCTTGCCACTCCTTGTAGTTCTCCTAGCCCTTGTATTTCTTCACTCGTTCTCTGCACTAACTCTCCTTTCCAGACTTTCACGTTTTCACTCTACAATCTAGTTTCCTTACTGTAGTGTCTCCTTTCTCCCACCCTGTTTTTCTCCTTCGCTCCTGCCGTCATGTCCTGTCTCTCCCTTTGTGTGTGCCGCTCTGTGTGGTGCTGGCCAGCCTGCTGATCTGTTTGACAGCGGGGCTTCAGGGAGTCTGCCCAGAGAGACCAGAAGCCTTTTCTCTGAGGGACCTCTAGTGGTTGCTCCAGAGAAGAGAGGGGGGCAGGTATGGAGAGAGACAGAAATCAGGCTCGCAACCACATGCCACCTCTCCTCAAACTATCCTCAGAGCAACCAGCTTGATTGCAGGCTTTTGTTGTACCCGTTAAAGTTGTCTTCCACACCAGAACATTACAGATAACATCACAGCATAAAATTAGTGTAGTTATTTTACTTCTTGGCTCTGTCTTTTGACAAGAGATCTCACTAGACTTTTATCATCCTGCCCCTTAGGGTCGCCACGGCAGAAGACCCGGGGAGGAAGAGTCAGATGTGGACATTGAAGGCTTTGAGGAGGAAGATGATGGCAAACCCAAAACTCCTGCTCCTGTAAGAAAGACAGAGTTATTGACAGATTATGTAGTTTATATGAGGTCACCCCTGCTGTATATTTATATACAAATGAAAATGTACCTCTTGCCTCCCAGTACAATTACTAATTTATGCTAGTAACTACATCATAATCACTTTAATTTAGTTTGTGCCTTTGCTGTGGCCTAAAAGTCTCATTTAACAAACTTTAAGTAGATACACACCATTCTCCTATCTTTAAAGTTGTAGTTGCATGGCCTGGTTGAGTTGAAACGGGGTAATATTTTCACACTGAGAATTGTAAAATCTATTTCTTTCCGCACTTTTTCTTTTCTTTTTCCTGCGCCAGACAGAAAGTTCTCAAAACTTCTTTCTACTTTTTATATGTACTCTTTTCAATTATTTATTGTTTTTGGTTTGCTATTTTAGTTACTTGTACATTTACTTACAGCTTGCTTACTTTTTAGGCATTTATTTATAATGAATTTGTCTGTCCTGTCTTTTTAGGCAGAGGACGCAGACGGAGATCTAGAGGACGACGATGATGAAGAGGACATGTTGCTGCCGCCTCGCAGACAGATGCACGACCAAGAGGAAGAGGAGGAGGAGGAGGAATTCGACAGACTATCCATCCGCCCAGCCCAAGCTAGTGTGCTGTACCAGGACCTGCTCATGTCTGACGGAGAAGACGATGCCAGCGAAGAGGAGGGCGACAACCCCTTCTCCTGTAAGTTCACATGCAGTGCCGGGGCGGCAGCAGAAGATTTCCTACACCAAAGAATAGACAATTTTATATATATATAGATATAGATATAGATATAGATATATATAGATAGATATAGATATAGATATAGATATATATCTATATATATATATATAGAGAGATAGATAGATAGATATAGATATATAGATAGAGATATATATATATATATATATATATATATATATATATATATATATATATATATATGTATATGTATGTAATCTATATATATATATATATATATATATATATATATATATATATATATATATATATATGTATATGTATGTAATCTATATATATATATATATATGTAATCTATATATATATATATATATATAGATTACATACATAAATTATTAAATGTATATATTTATGTTCTGATTATGTGATATTTTTAATTGAGAATTATATACTCTTCAAACAAAATAGATTATGAATTTTATGAATATTATTAGTTGATACAGTATTAATCATCAACCAGTCCGCTCTGAATATCATGTGCAGCCTTTTGTGTTGTGCTCGTGCGTGTGTGTGACATTTGACCTGATGCATTGCGTGTCCCCTCCAGCCATACAGCTGTCAGAGAGCGGTAGCGACTCTGACAGAGAGCTGGATGTGCGACCTGCACCTCCACAGAGAGCTCAAGAGACGGCCCGCATGGGGATGGAGCAGGAAGAGAGCATGATGTCATATGAAGTGGACGGGCCTGATGTGCCTCACATGGAAGACAGCAATGTCAGGTACGACTGACCCGGGAGCCAATAATACTCTAAGAAGATGCTTAAATGATTGTCTGTAACATTTAGGGAAGTTTTCTCCAGGGAAAGTAAACACTTAGATACATTTTTTCATCTTTTAAACTGTGACTCTGCCACTAACAATACAACTAATATATAGAGATGTAATTACAGAATGTAAATACATTGAATGGCTATAAGAATGATATCCATAAATAGTTTCAAAAACAGAGTTTGATTTCACAAAGGTCTTAAGGGTTCTAACTTAAAACACTTATTGGCGTCCCGTGTGACTTCCCTCTCTTCTGTCTCAGTTACGGCAGCTATGAGGAGACAGAGAGCCGGAGTCAGATGCAGCCGTCTGGCATGGGAAACGGAGAAGAGTACGGCATCAGCGAAGAGGAGGAAGAAGATGAAGAAGATGAAGCACGGAGGAGAGGCCCAGCTGTGCTCTCCAAGGTCCAGCTCAGTGAAGACGAGGAGAGTGAAGAATTCAGATCAATAGGGGGAGACAGCGACCTGGACTCTGAGAACTAGTTAGAAAAAAATATTTTTATCCGCAGTATGAAGAAAATATTGTTTATAATCACAGTTTTGAAATGGAGAAAAGGAGATTTCCCAGGAGAACGTGTTCATACTTATTTTGTAAATGATGGTTAATGTTTATAGATTCCTCCGCTACTGTTAGCTCTGTTGCACCTACAGTACATTGTACATTTCAGTTTGCCTTTTATACGTTGAATGAATATTATGAACCATGATGTATCTTGACATGGAAGTGTGTGTACAGTTGTTTTGTACTGTTTTAACTCCTTTATATCCTGCGCTCTCAAATAGTTTAGAAACTCTACTTTTTCTATCACACTTCCTGATTAAAAAATAGAATGAACAGTGAAGGTTAACAGACCGCTCTTTCTTTAACAACAATATTAAATCATATATTACTAACAGACTTTGGGCTGCAGTTAGAGATCATGAAACATTTCCCTCTTCCTCAGTTGAAATTACAGGAAGTCTGTATTTAGTATTCTGGTAGTTTTAACTCCCATTACCAAAACTAATTGAGCTTGGTTTAATAAAGTAGTTTAACTGGTTCAAGCTAACATTCCTTTTGATTGAGGGATTCAGTTAGGAGCAGGTTTATGCAGTTCAGTTTCCATAGTGACATGTTCAATTAAAAAAACGCACACCACTAGTGACGAGCTCGGTGTATTTATACAGAAAAGCAAACAGATGCTTTGTGTGCAGGTGAGGTAACAAACCACAAGGCTCACCGCACCTCAACAAAAGAAAGATTAAACATTACAACATGACTGGGTTGGGTGTTAGGACTTTATTAACGGTTGTTGAAAATCACGGCAGACATTCTGACATGTCATCACAAGAAAAGCACAGATGTAAGTAATACTGTGATGAAGGGCTGCATTTCATTAAGGTGAGCCCACTCCAGAGCTCTGTTATTATACCTGCTGGCCTGAGAATAGCTTGTCTACCATTGAGTCGGACCACCTCAGCTGCAGTCACTTGATAAGTTCATAATAAATGTTCAAAAGCATATAACAGCAGATGGTACTTCAATGCCAGCTAGTATATTATACGTCTCTGTATCAAAAGTATTCTGGATTGAATACAACTAGTTTTTATCCCATGTGTGAACAGAAGTAATGTAACCCACTCTGATTTATTAACCAATTCACCATCTGTACAATGACGTCATTCCTGCTGTATGTTGTGTCTCATTCAGGCACAAAAAGCAGACACAAGATCAAACAGCTGAACAAAAATGACTTGAAAGAAAGGTTGAAAACTGCAGCAATGTAAACAGCATTTGACATCAGGTGACATGCTGAAACAAAATAAGAGAAATGTTCCTTCCTTGAAGTTACAACATTAGACCTGCACTATACAGAAACATCTTGAAGCTTAACTAATCACCTCAGTAGGTTATTAAAGGAACAAGTTCTCAAACTGCTCTTTAGGGGTATTTGAGGTAGCTTTGAATAAAGAGTTTGGGAAACTGCCTTCGTTGGTTTGACTACATGATGTCTTCAACAAAAAAACATCAGCAAAATGTTCTCCTGATCAAAGCAATGAATGTGCTGAATGTGTTTTATGAAGAAACCACACCTCCATCTATTTCTTGTTAGTGAGCACACTTCCTTTTGTGCAGAGGCCACCAGTTTTATTCTTATACATGACAGCAAACTGCACACTTCCTGTTGCAACAACGCTGCAGAAAATCGCCTATTCTGCAATCAGCCGCACTAGAATTAAGTGTGTGTCCACTTCCACATTCAAATGTACATAAATCACTTCTGTGACCCACGCTGATAAACCTTTAGTTCCTTAGATTGAGCTCGTACGTCTATCCGAACACAATATGTTGAATGTTAGGTATTAGTTGCAATGCAGCATGCTGGTACACATAATGATTGCTGCAGCACAGAGCATTATTTCACAGGATGTCACAGGATGTCTTTGTAGTATGAACAGTGCCGGCGACACATTCTTAATCTACAATCTGTTTCAGATGAAGATGACTCAGATCCCAGCTGCTCTGATGGAAACCTCGCAGTCTTCACCCAGAGCAACACGCAATATAAAGGATTTTAATAAAGACATTACTTCCTTCACAATCTAAAGCTGTTTATATCCAGTGAAGGTTACTTTGGAAAGGTCATAGGTCACAGATAGTTACCCTGTTAAATGTAATAAGTAATGTAACTATCTTAATTACTTCATCAAAGTAATGCAACTTATTACTACAACTGATTGTTTTTTGATAACAAATCTTTCAAACTGGGCAACAAAGCTGAAAAGTCCTCAAACTTTAACTTAAACCAAGCAGGGTGACAACAGCACTCAACACTGATACTGGCAAACATTTATTAAAAGTTCTTTAATATATCTTGAATTAAGATCGGAACAGTGCAACAAAATCTATATCTAATAATAATAATAATCACATTTTATATTCTACATATAAGCTTTTCCACAGAAAATAATATATTCAGATGTAACCCCTTTGTAATCACCAACATTTTGATTAGTAACTGTATTTTATTGCATTTAGTCTGTAACTGATTACAATAACATTTCCTTTGTAATTTAATTTAGTAACTCCATTACATGTAACTAGCTAGTCCCCGACATTGTTATAAATTATGCAGGCAAGCTTACAAGTAAATAAATACAAGATTTGACATAAATGTCTTAATGTTTTAAATCTATCATCATACTATGCTACTATCAGGGATTCACTGGTGTTCACCATTGAGTGTACGGCACATTTCTGCCCCAAGCTTTGGTGGTCGACCTGTCAGGTGAGGCAAAAACACGTCCGTGAACAGACAGGTATCCCTTCGCAGGGTGAGGGATTCTGCTGGGGCTGAGAGACTGAGACCTCAGCAGCTGGTCCGAGGAGGCTCTCACTGAGTGCAACGAGTCGTGCACGGACGCTGCAGAAAGTGACGGAGACCAGCACCAATTAGGACTAATTTGGACTGCTGAGACAGACATATAAGGTATTAAAACATGTTTAATAATGAAATGCATTCATTTTTTTGATGCGATTAAACAGATCCAAACCTGATGCTGGGGAAGTGATTTCCTCAGCAAATTGGCCGTCGTCTGTGTCTAAACTTCTGCTGTTCCTTACAGCCTGGAGGGAGCGGAGGCTGGTCCGCAGAGGTGACCTTGTCCTGCCTGGGGATGTTTCTGCATAACACACCAGGATCATCATAGTTCACACTCACAACTGCAAGTTGCTGCTAATTTATAGAGAATCTAAATTGGAAGTGAACTTTATCAATAGACACTACGGTTTGTAAAAAATCTTAATTAATTAATTTAATATCCTGTGTTTGGAAGTGATTTAGTATCTTTATTTCTACTGAAGTACAGAAAGTTAACAATCAATGTATGGAGCAGTCAGACTGCACTGAGCGTACCTTGATTCTGAGCGAGTTTCAGCAGTTTAAACTGGGTGACTTGCTGGTGAAGTCTGGCCAGTTTTGGACTTTGGCAGCCCTGCTTAGCTAGTGATGTTGGTGACTGGCGAGTGGAAGAGTTCAGTGACGTCGAGCAACCAAGCTGCCAACAAGAGGAAGATGAAGCATCCGTTTTATTTCCTGCAGTGAAGTCATCAATATTTTGGTGTTAAAATAAGACAGAAACATTACTGGTGGCTCAGGGCTTCTCCTCCTGGCAGGCGTGGAAACATAGGCCTGTCTTAAACCTGAAAAATATGGACCGAGGTTATCGCAAGCCAATCTTCATCGAAAATGCAGCGTACACTAGATATTCAAAACACTGTACTCACTGGCTTCCTGTATACGAGCCATGATGTGGACATCTGTGATGTCCTGTAGTCTGTAACTTGTGGTTATGGAGTCATGGAAGATGCGCATCTTATTATCTGTGCAGATTAATACACATAGAACATGGGCTAATAAAATATCTCAAATTAAAGACAGTTTTTTTAAAGAATAAAGTGTATTTCTAAATGAAGTTGGATCCTCAAGCTCTCATTATTATATTACCTGAACTGTCTGAGATACTGTGTGTTGTGCTGAAATATGTTTTGTCTGTAGAGGAGCCCACATTGTGATGATAAACTGCAGGACGTCTGTAGAAGTGACTGCTTGATCCTGACAATACAGGAAGAGGGGATAAGGTAAACCAAATATATCACATATCAAAAGTATTTGCAGAACAATGAGGGAGTCTGTGTTGCTTGCTTACTGTGATTCAGCCTATTTATCAGCGAACGACATACCGCCTCCATGTCAGGACTGGGATTATCCAGGACGTGTCGACACCATCTGAGAGCAGACTCACTTCTCTCCACACACTCCTGCTTGTTTGGAGACTCATATAACCTGTGAGGAATACTTCATTCACAATGAACTTATCTCACTCCTGCTCTATGTAAAGGACAGACCTGTTCTGACGAGCTTTCATGTCAAACACGACGAGCCACTAGCACCCTGACGTGTCTTTAAAGTGTATGGTGACATGGATAATAGATCAAACCTGGGTTTGTGTCTTTTCTTAACATTTAATTCAAAGCAATACAGGCAAGAACATTGTTGTTCCTTTATTAAACTGGTCATTTTTAAGAGTTTGGGCTATTTTGCTTACATTTAGGTGTTTATTTTTTACTAACTTTGTCTATTTGCGTCTCAAGATTTCTCTTAAATTCACCAAAAGTTAGCATTTGATAATTCCTCATTTGCATATTTAAACATAACATTTTAGAAAGCTTGTAAATAAATCTCTTGATGTAAGTCACCATCTTTGTGATATCTATTATAGATTTTTACCGTATTCACGTGTCTCACCCAGTCTCAGAGAATATAAGTGAAGGTCTGATGGCACCTACCAGCTCTCTTCATCCTGCACATTGTCCTCTACCTCAAGGAGCTCTACCGAGTCCAAAGCAGACTCTTCTTCCTGTGAGTCTTCACTGTCACTGTCTTTTTGACAGTTATAGTTGTACAACGTCCCATCCGTGGCACAGCAAGGCAAGGTTGAATTACACCCTGACTTTAAATGATCTAGTCTTATTCTGGCGTCCATGGCAAATGACCGATTGTTACGATTCTTGACTCTTTCTTGCTCAGCGTCCGTCCAGATCCTGCAGAATGGATCTGAATTGTCCTCCATCCTTACAGAGCTGCTTATCAACTCATTGCAGAGAAGATGATGCTTTGGACTCGTATCTAACTCCACTGGTGGCTGATTGCAGAAATACCGGCTCCAATCGCCCAATTGGTTTTGGAGTTCCATTTTCTCAACAAAATCTTCTCACTTCTTCAAGTTCTCGTCCAGTTGTGTTTTTATTCTACCTCACCGCTCCATCATGAGTATGTTCGCTGGACCAGAATCACAATTGGACTAAATCTTCATCCTCAACAATGTGATTCTTTAAAGTTCTAATAATGGTAATGTTGCTCTGTGGAGCTTCACCAGACCAACTATTGACCCAGATTTGTTGAGTAGGGCTGTTAAGTATAGACACCCAACAGATTGGATGGATTTAGAGAAGCATCATGAGCTTATGTGGATTAAAGAGTCCACGAGTTGCTACTAAGAAAAAAAAGAGCCACTCAACATCACACTCTGAAAACTAATATGGACGATACCTATAGTTTATAGCCTTGGGTGAGTCATATTATATGTCACATTGCTATTTAAATGTCGAGGACACTTAAACTCTTTACATTCAGCGCTCCAAGGAGAAATGTGTCTCTCTGTAGTGTAGTTCACACAAGCAGATTAACACAAGATTTAGAGCTTCCCTTACATCCACGTGAAACCTAGAATTATCCTTCTTACTCAACCAAACCAAAGTGCTACTTTGTGTTTTTAATAGTAATAATAATGTGAAAACCATTTAATAGGCTACTTTAAATGTTGTTTTATTGAAGCCACTGACCCTAAATTATCTGACCTACATGAGTGTTAAAGAGGCTGCATTTATGTCATATTTTTGTTTTCGGCTGAACTTTCTGGGACCGATATATCACAACCTGGAGCCCCACAGAATCTGACAAAAGACAAGAAGCAAGAAGGTGCACTGTAAGGCTTTTACTGTGAAGCAGCAGAAGAATGTTAAGCATCTTTTATAGCAGGGGTCACTAACAGGCGGACCGCGGTCCGAGTCCGGACCCAGACGCCGACCTATCCGGACCTATAATCAATAAATTATTAAGGGATTTTCAATTTTGACAGGGCGCTTCTATTTTAACCGGGGCAGCTTTTTTCGTTTTTACGGCACTGGTTTAGCGGTTCAGGAAACTCACAGACCAATTGCATGCGAGTTAAGCCATCCCACGTGATGCTACTCAGCCAATCAAATATGTGCATTCCAACCGGCAAACATTGCGACTCTGAATACAGACAGAAGAGAGGCGCGTGACAGACGGAAAAACGAGTTAGAGATACAGGAAGAGAAGACGGAGAAAGAGAGAGAAACACAGACAAAGAGACGAGTGAGCGGCAGACAGAGAGAGAAAAATAACTACACATGGCGCTCTCCAAGAAGAGAAAAGTCAACAGAGCTTTCAACCCAGGATGGACTCATTCATGTTCATCCTTCACACTGGAGCACAACACCAGCGTCTCATATGCTCAGAGACCGTGGTGCTCATTAACAGTGGTGATGTGAAACGCCACTATGAGACAAAGCACAACGTTTTTGACCAAACAAACTCGCTCAAGTCTGAACTGAGGGCACAGAAAAACAAGTAGTCTCAGAGCCCAATATGATTTTGATTTGTGACAAAATAAAGCAAATAGGCCACCTGTCAGCATCATCAGAACAGTTTAACCCAGGATGTGCTAGTCTGGGTTAAACTGTTCAAGTGTCTAACATTGGCTGAGACTGATTTATTCTAACATTGGTTGAGAGTTAAATCAAGATGTGAAACAGTTAAAGAAAAAGGGAAACTCAAGCTGCTGCTACACTTTATTGTATTTTTCTAAGATTAAGCACTTTATTTTAAGATGCACAATTTTTCAAAAGCTATTTTATTTATTTTCTCAATTTTATTTTTAAATGCAGCCCGAGAAGAACTTTATACATATCTACATTATTATATATATCTGTATAGTTCAATGTTAAGTGACAATAAATATTGTCAAAATGTTTTTAAATTGAACTTTCTTTATTAGATTTGTCAGTTGTTGATTATGTGCAGACGTATATTCATATATATATATATATATATATTCATAACGCAAGTTAGACATTATGATGCTCGGGACCTTTGCTCGTGGAAATTTTCTCTAACTGGGACTTTTAGAAATTTAGTTGAAGGTTTTATAGAGTTCATGTATATCCAAGTCTGGCCTTTTATACATTGATGTTTTTTGTCTAATTCTTTTAGATCTTCTTTACAAGCTCAATATAATATTCTATTTTATTTATATAATGATTTGTGCAGTTGAGATTTTCAATACTTGAATTTATAAAATACCTGCATGGACAGATGGGACATGTTAAAGCAGCAAATTCACAAAACAATTCCACAGGGCAGAGAAAATAGAAAATGCTCAGTGTGCATTTGTGTCTGATTAGCATAATGTACCGACTAGCTAGCATGTTAGCTACCTGGCTACTGTAGTTTACTAGCTAACCCTGCGAGTGGTTTGAAAAGTGTGTAGAGCAAAATATTATTAAAACAATTCCAAAACAATGATCTTCAAGGTTCATGCACTTAATATTTAGAACTACTATTTCCAACATTGTAGGTAAAGTCCTACCTGTTCATGGCCAGTTTTCATATAACTTGCTGAGACAAACTTTTATGGTGAAACAAAACATTTCACTTTCATTTGTTTTATTGTCTTTTTACTGTGTTTTTTTTTACAGCCATGCATACTATTTTTTTAAGTATGCATTGTTGTATGTAAGTTTATGGTAGGCTTGTATATAGGTAAACGTGTATGTATGAGTATAAATGAGTTGCATAAATAAATGTATAGTTTTTGTGTTTTTTAGGATGTAGCCAACAGTCATGTCTAGATACTCAAGCATTCATTCAAACCTTTATTTACATTTGAAAGGTTGCCCTCATTTACAGTGACGTCAAGTGACAGACAAGTCAAAGCAGTTACACAACAACATAAAATACTAAGACATATCAAGATATATTTCCACTTTTTTTTATTATAATGTAAATAATGCTTCTATATTCAGTTAACTGTCAGCGTGAATGCTAATCAACCAGTCCAAAAAAAGATGTTTGGCTAAGTTTTGAAGTCCCCCAGGTCTATTGTCGCTCCCCACGACTAACATCTTTGAATCCACCCTGTCCTCATCTCACACAACGCGGAGCAGGTTAGGAGGAGGTGTCTCCCTCTCCGTGTCTGTGCTGCACTTGCGCTCTGCCTCCTGCCCTTCACCTCACCGCCCACCGGCCTGTTTCCTCGTCGTCATCGCTGTTGTCTCTGTTAAAGCCGACCGACCGCACTTCTTCAACTGCCTCTAAAATTACAGTAACATGGTGTACTTCTAAGAGGACTCTCCCGTGTCAAATATGGATTAACGAGGGACTAATAAACCAGTGAAGGACCACCTGTGCCGGGGGAGGGAAATGCAGGACGAAAGCGGCAAAGCAGCACTCGGGAGCCCCGCAGTAGCAAGTGCAACCACAGCGCAGGTAGGTTTGTTATCGGGGCTCTTCAACACCCCAAACATATCACCATGTGTGTGTTGAAGACGCTTTTAGACTCTAAAGGCAACGTGGGGGCCACTTTAATGGCACATTCCATTGTCCCCTGAGATGTACAGCTCGTGGCAGGCCAGGTAACATTTATTTAGGTAAAGCAGACTAACCTGTCTGCCCACATTGATCTCACCTTAGGCTTGTCTTCAGCTACACTAGTCACACTGCAGAGATGCAGTAGAGATAAAAGCTTGTGTACTTACTGAACAGATGTGTTTTCACAGACTTCTCTGAAGTTTGCACACCACAGACACAGATGATTGGTGGTGCTGGTTTAATGATGTCACATTCTCAAGGCCCATTGGCATTACATTGATTTGAGTTTCTCGGAGGTGTTGCTATGTGCCATTAAGATGTATAATGCTGACCAGACTTCTAATAGCAGCATTTGCCTTTTTGCTACAATATTCAGGATTTTATAATTTCCCCCTATTTATGTAATTAACTGTTTTTTTGTTTTATTTTGCGATTTACAGAAATTGTTTTTATTATAGCTATAATCAGTTGATTAATCGATGGACAGAAAAGTAACTATTTATATAATAGATTAATTGTTGCAGACATTTTTCAAGCATTAATACAAGAAACATTACCGAGTTCCAGCTTCTCAATTGTGTGAAATAAGTTAATAAGTTTGTGTTATAAGCTATATGTTTTGTATTGGCTCACCTGTGGTGCTGCTGTCTTGGCCAGGACATTTGCCCAGGGATCTTTAATCTCAATAGCGCTCTTTTCTAATTTAAATGAAGTCATTTGTATATTTTTAACTATTAAATTGAATTATCAAGGAAATAATTAAGAAAATAAAGAGTAATGGTTCTTGTATTATTTATTTACTAATGATCTTTTACGATGATGACGATGAAAGTAGTTTTCTGCTCTTTTTGCACATCCTTTGATGCTGTTCATTGACTCTCATTCAGCCCTCTTGATTTACTGTAGGCATTGCGATTGGTTTAACACATTCCTCTTGTCAACTCGACTACATTGTGAAGTTCCTTAACTTCCTGGATCCGGCTTTGATGTCTTTATGACTCCATTAGTCATATATTAACATACATTTTCTTTTTGCATGCAAAACCTTGGGATAAAAGACATCTCAGAAAGACATTACGTTTTAGATGACTAAGAACTTGAGCATATTTTTAATGAAACTATGGTTATTGTATTTGTGTTATTGGAATAATTGGTGAATTATACATTTTAAAACACATAACAATGACAGGAACAGCACGTAAAGCAGAAGCCCTGCTGTTATCTTAATCAGACTTCCTCCGTGCTACCTGACATGAGAAAATAGTTCCTCTCTTGTTTAGAGATGGATAATAGCAAGAAGTGGTCCAGTTTGTGGTTTTAACACCTCGTGAGTTAGATAGACAGAGAGGGTAAATCTCACACAAAACTTGTTTTACAGTCGAATAAAAGATCGGCAAACTAAAACATACTGTGTCAATTTTAATCCCTATTGGGTCAATCGTGATACCCAGTACTGGGTCAAACTAGCACTAGTGTCCAGTACCCATGAGCATGAAAACACCAGGGTCACCAATCACACCCAAAATAAGTTATAATGTTGTTTATATTATTTCCATTTGTTTTTTCAGCCATACCAACTTGTGGTTATTATGACCCATTAACAATGTCATCTTTATATTGTAACCTGCAAATGTTTGGTGTTTGTACAATAGGAATATTATAATTGTCATTGATGCATTTCTTTGCTGCTTGTCTAACTGAATAATAGATTTATTTTTGCACTGTTCTATATAATCCACTACTTGACTACCTTGTCATGAAAAAGTCAATAGAATTGGTAAATTCCAGATTTTCATTTATATCTGTATTACTGTATACGTATATCTCCTCCCTGACTAAAGAATATGATTTTTTTCTCTCTCTCTAGAATTCAGAACACTTAAACGGGCATACTGTTCCTCAAAATGGCCACAACACAACAACTACGCCTGCACTGCAGCCACAATGTGACTCCCGAGCCCCGAGTCCTGCACCCACTACAGTTCCCATTATCCCAAGGGAGCAGTGGGGAGGGAAGTACGAGTTCCTGCTCTCCTGTATCGGATACTGTGTGGGACTGGGGAACGTGTGGCGGTTCCCGTACCTTTGCTATCGCAATGGAGGAGGTGAGCAGTCTACGAGCATGTTCAGTGCCCTCTGAAGTCTCAAATGCTTTAAATGCCTGGGTGTACCGTGCGTCTGTAATAATTTGTTACACTCATTTAGGCAAGAGGCCCTGTTCCCCCTGTTCTTGGGTGTGCACTGTTCCCCTAGTCATACTGGCTTATTTTCCACACTCTCCATGGCAGCCTTTAGTACTGTGAGCTAGAACACCAAACATTGACTAATCCTATAGGTTTTCCTTGATTACACAGCAGACAGAAGGTCTGCCTGTCTAACCCACCCTAATGCATCTCCATCTGAAATCAAACATGTTGGAGCTTGACTAACAGTAAAGTAGAATAACATTATCAGCCGCCACATAGAAAGAAGTTGTATAAGTTAACCTGCCACTACAGGCCGTCTATGCGAATGTCTCCCCCAGCACCACCCTTTGTCAAACTGCCGTATTTCTATTCTTCACAGGTGTGTTTCTCATCCCCTACTTCATTATGCTCTTTGTTACGGGTGTGCCACTGTTCCTCATGGAGCTGAGTTTAGGCCAGTACGGAGCAGCCGGCCCCATCACTGTGTGGAAATGCTGCCCTCTGCTCAAAGGTAACGACCTCCTATACCAGGCACAACCTTAAACCTTAGAGATAATGATGTCAGGGTGGGGACTTTTAACGTAATTAGTTTGACCGTGTTAAATAGTAGCGAAATATGGGATCACAGTTCTATAATAATTTTCCAGGAATCTTGAGCATCCAGTTTAAACCATGCTTAATGATTTGAGTAGACAGGATCTCAAGTTGACATACCTGCGTCAGTCCTGACATGGGAAATAACTGGCTGACGCATTTGTTTGCTACCTCACTAAAATACTTCATGTGGCTCACCCTAAAATGTCCTGAGAGCTCTGCAGCTCAGTTGCTAAATATAAACATCAAATAGAGAAACCTGTAGGACCTTTCTTAGAAGCAAAAATAGATTCAGAAAAGTAGTATCATGAATAGTTTTTATTTGAATCTCATTTTTCTGAGGCTGTGTCTCTTCCTGTAGGTATTGGCATCGGGATGCTCTGTGTGTCCATCCTGGTGTGTCTCTACTATAACGTCATTATAGCGTGGACGTTTTACTACCTGGGCAGCTCGTTCCAGAGCCCTCTGCCGTGGTCCTGTGACGCTGTAGCCAACATAGGTCTCTGTGGAAACAACACCACCAATAGCTCTGATAAAGGCCTCAGCCCTACAGAAAAGTTCTGGAAGTAAGTTTGTTTTACCTCAAGTGTTTCATTACGGTAGACTTTTATAGACTTTAAAATGTCTACTGTACATCTCCACGCATCTTCATGTTATTTATGTATCCTTTACATAGCCAGGAAGCTTCCATTGAGATACAAGATCTCCTCCAGTCCTGGTCAATACGGCAGCATAAGCAGTTTCAAAAACAAACGCATAAAATACATAAAGGCAACACAAGAGAAATAGTTAAAGAAGAGAGGCATGCAGGCCAAACCAGCGATAAACATGACGCATTCAACTGAGTCAAGGATTATGTAAAACAGCAACAGTTTGTAAAAGGTTTTAAAAGTATTCAAAGAAGGGAGTACTTCGAATGTGGTGGTATTTTGCAGCTTATTCTATGAAAGGATAAAAGGCTGGAGATATAAGTTAAATATGCACATTAAAAGTCAACTTATCAAGCCATAAGTAATTGTAGAAAAATGACTATTCCTCTACAGTTACCGACCTTCTAATGTCAAGATAGTTGGATCTGCTGCCTAAGAGCAATAATATAAGTGTTATTTTATATTACATATTTGCCCACTGCTTTTGAACAGACTCTGGCACACAAACCTTGTTCAAATACTTTGATTTTCTTAAACTAACACAAGTATTCTTTACAATAACTGGACTCTTTAAACGGGTTAACCTTTTCAGCTAATATGACTCATTTGCGGCAACACCTTTCATGTGGTGCCTGGAAATATAAGTCATTATAATGTCACTGTCACTTTGCCAATATACATCCTTATGATGTTTTCTAACAACAGTTTTAAGGGCGCATGGCTGTAATACTAATATTACAGATACTCTTCAGCTCTCTGAATACATTTTGCCTCACAATGCCTCAATGACAGCCGACTGTCTGCTTCAAGTCAAAGTAAGAGTGTAGTGATATGCAACAAACAAACCAAAGGGTTCAGAGACTGAGGCAAGAGACAATATCTAGGTCAGTTTGTTGACCTCTTTACCAGAGCCTACTCTCAAAAGGCATGGCAGGCATTCAGAGGCATTGAGAAAAGCTATTTCTCTGGTGAACTCTGCCCCCTCCCCTCAGTGACTGGCGTGTGTGTGCTCTGCTTCATATGGAGCACAAAGAGAGCAGAAACCACAGCCTTGTTGTTAGAGCATCTCTAATGAATTGTGTGTGACTACAGGACTGCATAGGCTAAATCCAAATGTCCACCTTCCAAATGAGCCCTTGTGTTCACCTTCATCACAAAGAGTCTTGGATTATAATGTAAGAAGGAACATTCTCACACAATGTTGCTATTTACAATATATATATATATATATATATATATATATATATTTAATTAACCTACAGTTATGCAGGGGGACCTTATGATTTATGTTTACCTTATTTAGGATTGTTTTTCACAAAAACAAGATGTGCATCGGGGAAACTATGACATGTTTTGTTTCCTAACAAAATGTTAGCTTCAGTGATTCCAGTATGTTTTAGTGCCAGTTTTAAAGTTTTAAGCATATTTTGAAGATTGTCGGGATACTATCGTGAATTGTCTTGGCCAGGATAATCGTGACATGAAATGTTCATATCATTCCATGCCTTGTTCACAACACTTGATAACCTTTCATGCAAAGTGGATAAAGCATTTGTGATATTTGACATTGTAAAGTGCTGTGATCATATGAGTAATGCCCTGTGGCTTTATGGACTAATGTTTTCAGCGATGTGAAACAAGAAATGCAAGAAAAATATGTCATAATCAGCTGTGTAAATAATCCTGCCCAACGACGTGCTATGTTTATTGTGCGTCTGTTGATGTGTAATAAGTGTGGCAATGGGTATGGTAAGAGTCATGCTGTTTTATATGATTGGGTTTGACTTGTGTGTCTTGTAGTGAGCGTGTGTTGGGTGTAGTAAATAGTGAGGGCCTCCACAACCCCGGCCCCGTCCGGTGGCCCCTAGCCCTGTGCCTCCTGGCTGCCTGGATCATCATCTTTCTGTGTATGCTCAAGGGCATCCGCAGCTCTGGCAAGGTGAATCAACACAATGTTGTTATTGTCAGCTCACACACACACACACACACACACACACACACACTCCTACCCTTTGCTGCCATCTCTTGTCTAATGTGTCTGTGCTGTCTGTGGTTTCAGGTGGTTTATGTGACAGCTACCTTCCCATACCTTGTGCTCATTGTTTTGATCATCAGAGGTGCTACACTGGAGGGCTCTCTTCAGGGCATTGCTTTCTACCTCACACCAGACTGGAGCCGATTAGCTAATGCACAGGTACTTCAAAGATTCAAGATTTAAAGGCTTTATTGTCATATGCACAAAAGCTGCATCGTAGTTGTTGGCAATGAAAATCGTAAGTCCCAGGCTCCTCCAACAATGCAAGTATAAGTATACTTAAGACATAAAAAAGAAATAAAATAGTGCAGGAGACATAATGGTGCAAGTAAAATGCAGGAATAAGTCAAATATATGTTTAAATAGAATAAGATAGAAGATAGTTATTATAGAATAACAGAATGTAAGGTTTTAAATACTGGACAGTGGAATAATATAAGGTAGACTGGCACATATGAGGAGTTTGTGAATATAATCATCATTTAAAAAGTATAACTAGATATTTTAATTGTTTAAGGCATATTCCTGTCTGATACATTGCAGGTGTGGAATGACGCAGCCTCTCAGGTCTTCTACTCTTTAGGTATTGGAGTTGGAGGGCTTCTTTCAATGGCCTCTTACAATAAGTTTGACAACAATGTCATCAGGTAAGTTTGTGCTCTACTGCACCGTTTGCTCCGTTGTTGCAGTTATGATGGGTTCAGACTCTTAATTGTGGTTCTTTTGATTTCAGGGACACTTTGATTATCACCACAGGAAACTGCAGCACCAGCTTCTTCGCAGGATTTGCTATATTCTCAATCCTGGGTCACATGGCATGGAAGAAGGGAGTGCCTGTTGGAGAGGTGGCCGATTCAGGTAGTTACTGTTCAGTAATCCTGTGGATCTTTTTAAATCCAGATTGGCAGACTGACTAAAAAAAGCATTTTGAACTAAACCTGAATCTTAAAGGGACAGTTCACCTTCATATCTGAATTACTTACTTTTCCTCTTACCTTCGGTAGAACAAAAAGAGTTCCTACGTTAAACTGATCACAACAAGGTCTGTGGATTATCTTGAGTAACAAGATTTCTGAAAAGAGACATTGCTGTTGAGTTTTTTGTTGATTTGAGCACCACATGCCTTCTAGTTTCGTTCGTAGCTCCGTTTAATCACTTAAATAAAAAACTGTCTGTGTTATGCATATATTGCCTTGAACTATTTTAATTTGCCTTCAGGTCCAGGGTTGGCCTTCGTTGCTTACCCAGAAGCCCTTGCTCTGCTGCCAGGCTCTGTCTTCTGGTCCGTTATGTTCTTCCTCATGCTCTTTATGCTGGGGGTCGATACGCTGGTAAGGCCACACACCAGGGTGTCGTATGCTGTGCAGTCTGTAAAGCCCACTGAGACAAATGTGTAATTTGTGATATATCCCCTCCGTATGTTTGACACCTTCTCCTCTACTGCTTCACAGTTTGGCAACATGGAGGGCATCACCACGGCCGTGATGGATGAGTTTCCGCACCTCAGAACAAACCAGCTGCACAAGTCCTTGTTCTTGGGCGCTCTGTGTTTTTCCTTCTACCTGATGGGTCTCCTGTTAGTGACTGATGTGAGTGGGTTTTACTGTAGTAAGTGATACATTTGGCAAATGCATCTGCTCAGTGATCAGACTCACATTTCCCATGCTCTCTGTGTCTTCATAGGGAGGGATTTACTGGTTCACTCTCATTGACTCCTTCAGCACTAGTTTCGGCCTCATCATCATCACCCTCTTCATGTGCATTGGCATTTCCTTCTTCTACGGTAGTCCATCACAAAACCCTAACCTTCACATCAAACTCCTATCATTCCTCCATGAGTTTCAGTCATCCAGGACATGTGATGTCAGCAAGTTGTTAAAGAGGAGAAACTTGACTTGCTGTGTTGTGAATGCTTCATAGTAGAGCTGCACGATTTATATCCTTATGATATATGTTATAATGTCAGCATGGAAATTACAATGTCACAATGTAGGACCTGTGATTAATTGAACTCAAACCCGCATGGTTCTCATTATTCTTGACTAATTTACAAGATGATTCTGTCATAACATAATTTACTCTGATTTAAGGCTTCTTGGATACACAGTTTAGTTGAGATCAAAATGAAGGTTGAGTAAAAATAAAAAAATAAAAGCCTGAGCAACTGGAGCGCAGGAGCCAGTCCCCACACACACACACACACACACGCACACACACACACACACACACACACACACACATACTACTGTACTTTGTAGTCATCTGCCGAATATTCCTGTATTTTTTTATTTTGCAATATATATTACAGACAAATATCTTAATTTCAGTTTTTCCAATATCGTGCAGCTCTACTTCATAGCAAGTCCAGTTTCTATTTTACAACTGATATTCAGCAGTTTCTTTTAACTATTACACATCACATCTTTTTTTCTTCTCGGTTTTCACCATTGAACACATTATATGCTATGCTCTGTTGTGTTGGTGATATCTTGGTTGTTCCAGAGTTCCTAACATGCATCTCTTAATGACCTTTTCTATTAGGAGTGAACCAGTTTTGTCAGGACATTATTGATATGATCCAACACTGCCCCTCCTGGTGCACCAAAGTGCTGTTCTACTTCAAAGCATGCTGGGTCTTCTGCACTCCATTTCTCCTGCTGGTGAGTAAACACATCAGTATTATTATGTGTTGTTAGCAGACACAGGTGCAATGTGACATTAGCAATGGCTATCCATAACTTCAGAATCCATCTATTACACTTCTGTAAATTCAGCTGATTTAGTGTGTTATCTGATATCTTTTGTCAAATCCAAATGCAATGAAGTTGATTTTGTATAAATCAAAGCAATGACCTTCACTGCCAACTGAAAAGTTATGCTATTCTTTTCTATTCTATCCTCACAGTATTATTGGTTTGCATCAGTTGCAGAATCCAAGTTACGTCACTACCTCTCATATTTCTGCCGCTCCTGTCACCTCAAGCACAATTACTATTCACAGCGAGGCTACTTGATATAGAAATGTTGCACTTACAGTCAAAGGGTAATTTGATGAGGGCTGAGACACTGTGATGTCCCAGTGAGTTCAAAACATCCCAATAAATGACTGAAGAGTTCATCGTAAACTGAGTGGGAGGACAAAGTATGAACATTTAATTACCATCTTCTACAAAAGTTAAACCAAGGAACATAAAATAACATTGCTACTTTGAAATGTAGCCAACTGTCCTAAAATACAATTCAAATAAACAGCAGTTGTGAATAATTTAAGAGGAGAAACTGACATTCAATCTGACCCCCCCCCCCCCCCCCCACCCTTTAGCATTTCTCTGCTGGCCTTCTCATTCACTCTTCGTGGCTTTTTTTCTTTTTTGATGTCTCACTTTGTACCTTTCCTCCTGCGGCTGTAGTTAATCCTGACCTACATCTTCATTGAGATGTACAACACATCACTCCACTACGGCTCCTATGTGTATCCACGGTGGGGTAAAGCGCTGGGCGTGTGCATGGGAGCGACCTGCTGTATGCAGATCCCCATCTGGGCCATTGTGGCCATCTGCAAGGAAACTGGAACACTGAAAGACGTCAGTATCCGCACTATGTCATGATCACACTAACTAGGGCTCGGACGGTCACTGCTGCACCTTAAATATACAACATAGGTAGATGCAATGGGCTGTGTAGGAAGGTTTATGACTGTCTTTTGCTTCTCTTTTGCAGCGTTTCCAGAAATCGATCCAACCTCTAAATTCCTGGAGGGTAAACAATTTGAACAGCACCGATAGAGTAGAGGAGCACATGGACCCCGAGAGGGTGGAGGCTCCGTTCACCGTCACGCTCACGGACATGGACTTTACTGCGATGAGGTGGGAGACGGGAAGCCAGGCGTGACAGCAATGATAAACGCTGAGTGATGAGCAAACTACGTTGGCAAGAGACAGAGGAATTTATTATTGTTTGTTGTGTATGTTTTTCGCCCCAGCTAGGCTCTGGTGGCTGCGTCTGAACAGACTGTTGTCCTGCAGGGCAGTGTGGATTATTTATACCGTTATATATGTTTGAATTGTATTTTCAAACTCTTTTTTTGAACATTTTATAGAAAGTAAGGTTGCAGCTTATGGGACTCTACCAGGACTCTTGGATGATGATGATATTGCAGGGTATCTGCTGATTTAATTTATTATCATAGTAATGTAGTGCAATGAAATGCTCACTGACAGCCGTCAGCAGCAGCTGAGGGACCAGATCTAACTTATCATGTACAAGGACGAGAAACAAAAAAGTGCATCCACTCTTGACTGTTACCTTCAACAACCGCTGGAGCTGGAGAGTTGACCATAAATCATCGGCCTGCCAGAATAAATACCGCACCGAGTCAGGAATACTTTTAATCCGTTTAACTTTTTAAAACGAATGCTTGCTAGAATTACCGCTACAACAAATAAATACATTTAAAAAAGATATCTTGCCAAATGAACTGTTAAGTACTGTCCATGTGTCTGACCATCTGCATTTCTAATTGCCTAAGTTCCTGCAGAAAATGTAGCAATCAGTTCAATTGTTGCTCAGAATCCATTGATATTATCACATTTACAACTATTCTACACTGGTATTGTATACAGGTTTTTAAGTGGGACTAACTAACTATCCTTGTTAACTTGACTGTAAGTTTATGAGTCAGTGGGTATCTACACACTTAGTTTTTTTATGTTTACTGAAACTTGGCTTTGACAGTTCTTCATTGTAGATTACCCCTCTGCTATTTATTAGCAGACAGATGATATATGACTTAAGGAGTTAAATCATATATCATCTGTTAAATGTATTATCTTGAAAGGCACTTACAGTTTAAATGTATTTCCCCCTTGAGAACATGATTATTGTCATTTCATCAATTTTGCTTCACAACTTTCTGAGGGCGCAAAGTTACACTGATTTGAGGTTCTGTTTAGAGAAGACTTTTTAAATGTTATTTATTGGCAAATTGGCCACACTGCTTAATTTATAAATGTTATTGGGAAATTATTTTACAAATATTTTTTTACTAGACATTTGTTTTTAGATGAGCCCAATGATAAAGTATTAAACTTGGGAAATAATATGAAGAATCACAAAAGGATCTCACCGAGGTGAGAAAGTTAATCCTTAATCTTTTAAAGTGGCTGACTGAAACTGATTGACCCAGATAAATACATTTGTTAACCATCTCTTACAGAGAAGTGACATTTTGATATAGTCTTGAATGTCTAAAGATTTAATTCCCCACCGTTTTTCAGGCTGTTACTAAAACTGTTTTAAAGGTCTCTTTTGTGTCCTGTTGCAAATTAAGCAGATAATGACATAAAAGAAACCAGCCACCTCTGCAATATCTGCATTTTTAAAATACTGTCACATTACATTTTTGTGTATTTATAATATGGGAAATAGTTTTCTCTCTCAAAGCCTCTTTCAAGCGGGATCGTTATTTTACTTTTTTTTTTATCAAGAACTGTTTCAGGATTGTATGTCATGAAAACATGAAACTCCTCTAATTTTAACAAATATGTTTGCCTTTGTACACCGCGTTGCCATTTTCTTGCATATTGCTCTGCACAGTGATTAAATATTCTTGTTGTCTTCATATCTTTTATTCATTTTTTGTAAGTTATTGGATATTTTTCTTTCAAAGATGTCTGTGAAAACTGTTTAAAACTGAGACGAGTGTATGAAGCCAAGGTCAGTTTTATTTAACTGATCTTTCAGAATTCCCTATATAATATTTGTTTTGAAAAGATACAATAATGGTGATTATATGGTGGCCTGCTGGTGAGACAGCATCCAGGAGACAAATAGGACATTCAAAATGGAGTTTAATGTAGGCAACAAAGAGGCTGTTTTCTAAACGTCTACGACCCAAAGAGTTTGCAAATCTTGTAGTGATTTAAAATAACAATACGTGAATATTACCACAAGAGGGCAATGGTTGCCCAAATATTTGTAAGCCATGGTCGCCTACTAAAAGTTCACAGGACCTGTCTATACAATAGAAAAAAAGAGAAATGACTATAGTCTATGTGGCAATCTACAGCACTGGGCAGTGGATAAACCCTTTGTGACTCGTCTGGATGGCGGGATAGATGCTAATGAGCGGATGTTGCGTGGACATTTTCCCGCGTTTTCATGTAGTGAGTTTGGGTTAGTTCGTTTTCGGTGTATCACGTGATCCTGGTGAAAGCACGCTGCGTCTAATTTAACATAACAGAGAGCTTAAGAAAAATCTAAAGATACAAACACGTGATTTGATGTTAGGATCTAAAGTATTGGGTTTAAACAAAGACAAACGATTATAAAAACTCAATGAGCCGGTCAGTATACAAGGGTTTGGGAACACTGTCTGTGGAGGGCGTCTAAAACTGAAGACACCGGCGGCACCGGCACACCGCCGCGCAATTCCGTGACACAAAAGGAACACACATTTCAACTCAGTTTCAGGAAGCCAGTCAGGTTGTCGGTATTGTTGTATTGTTGCCACGGAACTTGTGCAGTGGGCTTTAAACTTAGTGCACGTTATCTGTTGCCTTCAAAAGATAGTTTTGTTTTTTTATTATTATATTTGCCTGTTTGGTAACTGGACACTAAGATGCCACCTAAAAAGCGCAACTCTGGGACGACACAGAGCAAGGAGCTGAAGAGTGCTGAAAGTGTCTCTCCAGACAAGAAAGAGAGTCCAGAGTTATCTGTTAAAAAGTAAGTCAAGTTATGTTTGCCTCAGCCAATTATTTGTTTACTACGTAAAGTTTGTTTACACTGCATATACGGCATAATGTTTAGCTGTTAGTGTTTTACTCTTGCTAGCTAGCTTAACTGTGATTAACCGTCAGGTTAGCTAGCTTCTTCAAACTAAGTCAGGCCCGTATTTAGAGCTAATAGTGAGTTTTAACGTCTCTCAACGCTACACACAGACTATTACTGTTCAGTCACTTAGATAAATGAGATGTAACGCTGTTACAACATACAAATACACCTCTGAGTCTGACACGGATCCGTCAGGGAGGTTGTTTTCATCAGTGCAGCATGTTTTGTTGTCCTGAAACTGTGTTTGTGTTTTCTCCATCCTCTAGACACAGAGACAAGGATGCTGAGTATGTGACTCTGTGTAAGAGCCTTCATGTGACAGACCTGGTGTGTGACCGTGCCTGGAAGCTGTCGAAAACTGTTGAAGACTCCTTGGAGGAAATCGCTGTATGTATCTATATATAGTTATGTGACAGTGTGGTAATGTTGTGATCCTGTTGAGGGAAAGGAAAGGGCATGGGTGGACATTGTGTTACTCTGGTGGAAAAATAGCCAATAAGAGAACAACATAATAATTTTCCTTACTATACTGTTTGGTCAGAATAAATGGCCACAATACTTTTCAGACTGTAACCCTTACAAATGAGCATGCCCTCACAACCAAACCCTCTCCATGTCAGTGATGAAAAGGATCCTCAAATGCCTTTCAAGCAGTAGCTGAATACAGTTACAGACATCACATTTTGTCCACAGTCCAAATGCTCTTTCAATTTTGTTTCTAACTCTGTCAGTGGAAATTCAAACAGTCAATGCCAAAAGTGGACAAAAAGTGTTTTTGATTAAATACAATTATAACATACAGGGTGACATTGCTTTGTTCTAACATATCTATTGCATTTATGTTTCAGTCCTCCTGACAATAGTATCGTTCCTCACCAGGATGTCAGTGATTAAAATAATGCTGTGTCATTCTACATAAGTTGTAAACATTGTTCTTTTTCATTTAATTTCAGGACGATCAGAAAAAGGTGTGGGGGGCTTGTCTGTTTGTGTCGGGGACAGACATGGATGTCTCCTGTTTCACCTTAACTCAGGTTCTGAAAGCAGTCAGTCTGAAGTAAGTACTCTGCATACATGTTATTGGCAAATACTCCTCCACATTAAAGCTTGTAATATCAGTCATTTAAATAGACGTTCCGTAAAAGGGTAACACATGGTGGCTTTTTGCACAATGGGAAAAATACAAGCTGTGACCAACCTGAGACGCACGCAATGCTAAATGTGCAGAAATCTGAACCCGTGGCTTGGTTTTACAAATTCATCCTTAATTTTATGTTCAGTTTTATGCAATTTTATTTGATCACTCTTCATTCTTTTTTTTTTTGTAGTGTCAAACAATTTGTGGATTTGGTGAGGAAGTTGGATGTGAACCTGGATACCATAAGCACCAAGGTGAATTCAGCACTGACACGACTGGAGAAGAAGTATGACGTGACGCTGGCTCTCTACCAGCGCTTTGAGAAGTGAGTGAACACATCAGTACAGCGGCTCGGTTCATGTCAAACTGTTTAGGGCACAATTGTAACTGATAATAACATTTGTTTTTCAGAACATGCAAGAACATCTTTGCTTTGGTTTCTGATGACAAGTAAGTTAAACGTCTTTACCACATGAGTTAAACTTACTTCTCTCACTTCTTGTTTTGTATGTTTATGGTTTTGTGCTTGTTATGAAATATGTTGGGCTTTAAATAACGGTTATTCTTTATTATAGTGTGATCCGTTGATTATTTTCTAGATCATAGGTCTTCAACAGGGTGTCTGCGGAGGTACTGCAGGGGGGGTCGTGAAATAGTTTGTAGATAAAGCACTTTTTTTTTTTTAAATAAAATTTGCTTTGCGCATTCACATTCCCTCCTCCGCTGTACTTTGTGAAGGGCGGCGACACACACCTACAGTCGGAGACAGAGTGGAGGAAAGGAGAGGGGTGAACTAAAAGAAATGTGTGCCACGCACCCCCCCGTCGCACGTACCTCTTCAAGCTTCTTCTATACAATACATACAGTAGGGGGTCCTTGGCCATAGTGAAAAATGTCCATCCCAGTTTCTTAAAGTCCAATGTGATGTCTTCAGTATAATATGATATAAAACAGAGAAAAGCAGGAAATCTCCATATTTAAAAGGCTAAGAAACGGCATTTTCTGCCATCTTTGCATTAAAAATTACCTTAACGATTAATCGATTATCAAAATAGGCGGGGATTATTTTTCAGTCGATTGACTAATCAATTAGTCGATTTAATAGTTGCAGCTCTAAAAAGATGTGACGCAGGTTCATGATTAATGGTTCAGTGTCTCTTTCCCCAGGGAGAGGGAGACCATGCGGAGCTGCTGGACAATGTTTCTTTTGGCCAAAGGTAGGTTAAAACATTAATAACAACAAAAACAAGTAGGATCAAGCTGTTAACACACATGATGGAATAGTTTTCATGTTGCTCCATCTTCTTCTTTCCATCCTTCCTTCCTCTTTGGTGCTCAGCTCTACAGCTCAAATTAATTGGAAAATGTTTCTCCTCACGGTTACAGTTCTGTTGTTTCTAGTCTGCAGCTGTAGTATTCTGAGGCTGCTTCTCATGTGCTGCCTCTCTGCTGTTTGCAGGAAGGGCCTTGCAGATGGAGGATGACCTGGTCATATCCTTCCAGATGCTGCTTTGTACGCTGGAGTTGTTCATCAAGCGCTGCCCTTTAGACCTCCTACAGCCTCTTTACAGTAAGCTTCAGTGTCCTTTACGTCAACCTCTGTCTTTATTTCATCATCACCAGGTCTTTAAAGTCCAAAAATTGTAACGTTAAATTATTATTATTTATTTTTTTATTTTTAAACTGGAAAAACGATCTGGAGCCAGGATGTAAAGTTGACTGCTTTGTTGTTGTTGTTGTTGCTGTAGACGTAATTGGATTTCAAGTAGTTGTTTGCTTAGAAGCGTACGTATAGTATAATTGTATAGTTTTATATCTGTATAGTATATAGAGTGATAATAAGTAAGTAATCTCAACTTGATTTATTGTTTATGGCTAAGAGAATTCTAAACCCTTAAATGTTTTTCTCTCAGAATCGGCTATCGGCAAAGTTCAGAGCCCTCCGACACGAACATCTCGCAGAAACCAGAGCAAAGTCAAAACCCGACCTCCGGAGCCAGAGGTGGATTTGCAGCTTCTCAAAACCTTGTGCATAGAGAATGAATGCAACGCAGAAGAGGTCTGAGCCCCCCTCTTTGTAACGTTCTTACAGTCATCATGCACATTTCTTTGCCCTCTGCTCTGCCTGTATTTAGCCTCATTTGCCCCTTTTTTATACAAACTCTATTTGCAGGTGAAGAACGTATACCAGACCAGTTTCTCGGCTTTCCTGGACTCACTGGATCTTTCGAGATCTCCAGTTTTTCCTCAGGTAGGGGGGCAAAACCTGCTCTAATGTTTGGTTTCTGTCTTCTCTTTGCTTACTGTTTCCATTTGTTATCTTTTCTCGCTCGCTGTGCTGAACGTTTGAGTGTCCGACAGCTGTTGGTTGTCCTCTTTGCTGCTCATACATGTTTGGTTTCACATACATGGTGTCAGGAAAATGTGTACTCAAGCCTGGGATTCTTTTGTTGTGTCTCAGGGTTGTATATTGTAGAGGCAGGTGTGAAAACAAGGGAGACAGGATGCTACTGTTTGCTGACACTAAAACACTTCTCCGAATAAGTAGACATATTTATTTTACTGTTAAATTACCCCGGTAACGGACAGGTGGCGCACATTAGTTAGTGTCTTTATGTAAATAATCTTCTTATGTTATAATTCTGCCCTAAGAGGGTTCTAGGTAAATTGTAAAAGTCATTACATTTTGAGTGAGTCTTTTGGCCAGATTGTTTTACAGCACAGATGTGTCTGCAGACAAGTTGGATCCTTGCCTTATTTGAGAGATGTTTATCTTTTATCTTTATGTTAACAAAACTCTAAAGGCTATAGTTACGTCTTTGTGACCAACTGTGATTGCAGCCAAATTATTGTTGTGATTTCACATGTGTAATGACGTTGTACAAGTCTTCAGGCCGTTTTAAAGAACTACCATCAGAAGATTTTCTAGTGTCTGTTTCCGTATCATCGACGGATCTCTCTGATTGCAGATTGATTTTCAGATTAAGATCTTTATCTAAAACATGCATTTAGTTAATGAAAGTTGACGCATTGTTAGAGCTCATAAGGAGTAGTTAGCCATTCTACAACAGTGAACTGTTCTTATACAGCAGGGCAAGGTTGTGATAATTTTCTGCTCCTAAAATAAATGTCTCATGTACAATGCAGCAATAACTCAACATTGTGAAAAATATAGAATTGAATAGAGAACCCTTCAATCTCTGTATGCTGGAGAGGTCCCAGTTCACCTTCTGACCTGCCGTGGTGCCCTTGAGCAAGGCACCGGATATCCCCCTTGCTCCCCGTGCGCTGTACATTAGCAGCCCACTGCTCCTAGTAGTAGACTCCTGGTACTAGGATGGGTTAAAAGCAGAGAACAAATGTCACTGTGTGCTGTGTGCTCTGCATGTGTGACCATTAAAAAGAGGGTTTCATCCCTTCGATTCTATTCTGTGTTATGCACTGCAGAACCTTGCATGTATGGTATGACGTGAGGCACTTAACTATGAGTAATGTTGACGTTTTTCACCACAGGTAAATGACCTCAACCAACAATATGAAGAGCACTACCTCAAGAGCAGAGACATCGATGGGCGGCTGTTTTTTGACAGAGATGAGACTGTTCTTGCGCCGAAAGTCGAGATGTAATTTCTTCTTCTTTTTCACCATTCAGTGTTTTTATGTTAGTCTGGTTAATCTCCTAAAATAATTCATAGGAAAATGTTTGAATAATCCGCTCCTGTTTTCAGATCACAGGTGGAGAGAACGCCAAAGAAGAACCTGCCAGATGAAGACACCGTTCTCATCCCTCCCCAGACTCCAATCAGGTGCGCTCACCTGTTCATTGTTTCCCATCATCATTTTTTCATAAGGATTAACAGAGATATAGCGTATCTTTATTACCCTGACTCCCTCCCCGTGTGGAACATTTGTTAAATCATTCAAAATCATTTATTTGTGTTGCATAATTGTCACCGTTGGTGTGGAAATGTAAAGATTAAACAGTAGTTTTAATAATGGATTTATTGCACTGTATGTAGATTATAGTTTTTTATTTAATTGTGTGAATTATTCTGAGTTAATGTCCGTCGTTCTGTCTGATTTTTGTTTTGTCTCATCAGAGCTGCCATGACCTCCATTCAGCAGTTGAGGGGAGATCTCACCTCCAGTGGAGATCAGCCATCTACTAACCTGACTACATATTTCAAAGTGAGTCTCTAGAAGTGTTGATTAAAATGTCCCTTAAAACTGCCTCCTGCTACCTTCATTTGACCTGTTTTTGTCTTTCCTGTGATCAGAATTGCACAGTGGACCCGACACTGGATGTGCTGCAGCGCTTGGAGAAACTCGGACAGGCGTTCAGCCAAAGGTTTGGTCAGGCCGTCGGCCTGCGCTGTGTCATACTCGGTCAGCAGGTATGGACTAACACTGAAGAAGATTATGAGCAACAATGGCAACACTCGCTATGCTCAAATCATTTTATGTCTGACTTGTATATTTCTTTTGTCTTTCAGAGATTTAAACTCGGTGTCAGACTTTATTACAAAGTCATGGAGGCGATGCTCAAATCGGTACTTGACTTTTTTCAATTTATTTTTCAATTGTTTTGTATTTTTATGTTTTATTTTATTTTAAATGTTCAGGTTATTTCAAATGTAGTAGGTCCCAGCTTTACCTGTGAAAATGTATCTAAGATGCATATTATAAATATTATCTTTACAGAAGTGTTTTTTCACTTTCTATGCTTTTTATAAAGCAAACAAAATCTTTCAATAGGAAGCGACTCGCATGAACTATAGACTCCAGGCATGTCTGAAACTCATTCATGTTGTCTTCCTTCACATTTTGCAGGAAGAGAAGCGACTGTCTGTGCAAAATTTCAGGTATTTGCTTTTCAGTTTTGAATGAATCACAATTATGAAGTTAACGGATGCGTGTCTTCACTTGTGCGTGCATGTTTCTTCTTGTCCTAATTGTAAGTGAAGAAGAGTTATTTGCCTTGAGCTAAGTCATGTGATTTCCATTCCAGTAAACTCCTGAATGACTCCACATTTCACACATCACTGCTGGCCTGTGCTTTGGAGGTGGTGATGGCAACCTATGGAGGTAATATTCTTACAAGTTCATAACATGCAGTCACATACTAATTCTGACATAACTGTGTTGCATCTTAGTCATCAGTAACACGTTGTAATAATGTTGTTTGTTTCTTGTGATTAGAGAGCAGTTTTAGGACCGGAGGGTACAACCATGGTGGTTGTGGTGACGCAGTTGAAACGAACGTGTGTTTCCCCTGGATACTGGATGTGGTCAACCTCGCTGCGTTCGACTTCTACAAAGTCATTGAGAGTTTCATCAAGGCCGAGCCCACTCTGAGCAAAGATATCGTCAAACATCTGGAGACCTGCGAGAACATCATCATGGAGAGGATTGCATGGAGGACGGTCAGTTTTATCTCTCATCACTACGACAGTATCCTAGTAACAGCATGATGGGATTCACGCATACGCAACATAACGAAGCACAGACGCTGTAAATATAACCACTTTATGTAGTATTTATTGGACCATGACAAGAAAAAAAGATCAGAATTTAACTTGGTTAACTGTTATTATTACAGTTCAAGAATAATATTTAAAAGAATATTTAAGATCAACATATAAACTACTCCATAACGTTTGATCAGCATGTTTTTTAAATGAGGCAGGTTCCACACAACTTCCATATTCACTACATATGAATGTCATTGCATACCAATATGTCACAAACACACATTTGAAGTTGTACCGACAAAGTATACTGAACATAATAACTAAGCTGACAATGTGCTTCTTAGCATGGCACTAAAGAGAACAGAACACAAAACCTGTCTGGCGTTCCTGCCGACAATACAGACTAAGTATTTATCACATGCAGCGTTATCTTCAGCACAGGATGCTGTATACACAAAGACGGACAAAGATAGACAAAGATAGACAAAGATAGACAAAGGTCAATTGTATGAATCTTAAGATAATGATTTTTAAAAAATGATCCATGTCAGTGGCTGCCACTGCCTCCACCACCAGGCGCCTCCCTGTGCACCAGGCTGCTGGAGAAATAGTAGATAAGCGGGTTGAGGCAGCAGTTGGAGCTTGCTAGCGATAGCACTACAGGGTGCACAGCCTTGGTCACCTTGGCCAGGCCACAATGGGGCAGCAGCCCCACATGTGTGAGGGTGTATCCCAGGAGGTTGATGTGATAGGGCACGAAGCACAGCAGGAAAATGCCGAGCACCCAGTAAATAATCGTGAGAGTGTGCTGACGGCTGCGACGCTGGCTGCGGGAGCGGTGTCTCGGATGGCGAAGCACACTCAGGACTCTGCAGTAGCTGCAGAGAAGTAGCAGAGCGGGCAGCAGGAATGACCCAAGGACAAAACCAAGAGATACCAGGATGATGGTGCGGTGGCGTTGCGAGGACGGGTCCAGCTGACAGGGCTGGTGTTGGCGAGCAGCTGCAGAGCGCAGCAGAGGCAGACCCGCACTAAGCCCCAGCACCAGGCACCAGATCCCCCCACTTACCAACTGTGCAACACGAAGCCTGCGGACTGTTGAGGCCAGCGGGTGCACTACAGCAAAGTAACGGTCCACAGCAATGCACACCAGAAAGAAGATGCCCCCATACAGGCTGATGTATTTCAGCGTGAAAGTGAGGTGGCAGTATGCCGCACTGGGAGTCCAACTGGACGGGTATCCCGTCTTGGAGGACAAAGCTCTGGCCTTTTGGTGGTAGTAGTAGATTCTCAGGGGCAGAGAGATTACAAAAAACAAGTCGGCAGCTGACAGGCTGATCATGTAAATGGCTGTGCTGTTCATGGTGCAGGAAGATAGACACAGTCTGCGCAGAGCCAGGCAGTTGGTGGTCAAACCCAGCAGGAAGATGATACTGTAGGACACTTGATAGAAGGTGAAGCGGTAGCTGGTGTCCACAGTGCAGTTAGACAGAGGTGACAATGGCTTGGCTGGCACATCAGTCATATTCCACAGCTCCATGTCCCAAAATGATTTACTGCTCCAGCACTTAAAGTCACTGTGTCGCTCTTATATCTGGAGGAAATGAGGTTTGTTGAGTGAACGTAGGATGAGAGGAAAGAACAGGTTCAGTGGCTGGAGTCAAACCTGTGGCAAGTAAAAACTTAATAAGCTCAAAATATCAGCTGTCTTTATGGAATGTAAATTTGCTGAGGTGACATGAATACACGTCTACAGCTAACGCATATATATTTGATGTGCAAGACAACAGTCAATCCGTCAATAAAGTTTTAACTGCAACTTCCTGCTCTCATAAAACAAGCAAACATTTGGTTTCATTACATGCAGAGTAGGGAAAAAGATCCACCTCAGTGTAAAACTGTTGCCCTGCAGTAAAATCACCATTAATGAAGCTCAACCTTTTGTTGAACATGTCTGGACGGTGTTCATTTAACCTGATTGTCATTTTAAAGCTGTAGTGTGTTAGCAAATATACAGTTAAGAATATTTTAGACATTATAAGGGAGATTTTTATTAATGCTTTATCTCCTTCTTTTTGGTATACAATATCATCACGATTTATTTTGGACCTTTTCCTCTATAATTTACTACCTTTACCACATAACTTTCCTCTTTTTGTGATCAATAATTGGAGTTTTTAAACTACTCCACACACAGCCACACAATTATAATTGAGTTGAAACAATACGACTGTCGGAGGAATTACAAGAGAGTTCACACTTAACAATAATGTTATTATGATACTTTGCCTTTGAACATCAATTTCAATAATACAATTGTGGGACTATTTTGAATACAAGCACATTGATCATTACTTTCTGTCAACTTTTTTCACTCCGTTAACTTTTTTAAATGTTATTCTCAGTAAAATGATTTGTTTTCTGATTTCGGACTTAATGCTGTCTGCTTTGATCTCAAAACAGCTCCTGTATAATTCAGTGATCACACTATTTGTCTGATGAACTGATGACTTGTTCTTGGTGTGATCTTTAAGAATTGCAAAACAGGTTTTGTTACTCTTGATCTAAACTCATTAGATTCATTATTTTTGCCATAATTTGTTTTTTTAACCGTAAAGCATCGCATACCAAAAAATAAAATCCTTCTCTTTGTCATCAGATAATCTTTGTGCACCCTAAAATGTTATGTTTCCACTAAACCGTAATCAGTTAATTCAGTTAATTGCTGTCTTCATTTTGTAAAAATTACATATCTTAATCTATTAATATGATGTGCATGTAAAGATTGAGCACAATTGGTACAACCGAGAAGAATATTGAAAGAGAAAACGTCATCACTCACCAGTATCAGGATCTCATCTGGGTGTCGGTGTGATGAAGTGATTCTTCCACACAGCTGGTGTTCAGCAGCAGGATCATTTGTTAGGATGCTGTAACGGTGCACATGCTACTGATTGGAGGCGTTCACGCCTACACACAGGTCAGGGCCCCCCCTCTCCCCTCACCTCCCCCCTCTCTCCTCTCCTCTGCACATGCCTTGTGCCAAATTTTTAGCTCATTTAGTCAAAATATTTAATGAAATGTAAGAGTACTGATCACTAGGTTGGCTTTACGAGAGACTCGTTGTCTGGTTTTAACCAACCCGTTCTCTCATTTAACTCATTTTGTGATCAGCCTTTCAATTAAGCTCATATTGTTTCATTCCCGTCATGGTGGAAGTCATGTTTATGGCTGCTTGTTAAAAACCCACACAAGTGATTGGAGTTGATCATTAACTATACGGATAGTATATCTTGTGTGTCAGACAATAAGTCAGTGTGTAGATCTCAGTCCTCGGTCCAAGAGACGAGCATTTTGCTGCAATGTGTTTCTTAATTAGTCAAAAATGAATTCAAAACCTTCAGGACAATTATTTTGACTCTTGTATGTTGTGTCAAAATGTTAGTTGGATGTATTTAAAGCAAGTTTTGCCTCCGTTTGAATAATCTTAATTTGGAGAATATTAGCCTGATATGGAACATATTCTGCATTAGCTTTACACTGCTAGGCCCTTGTGAGACACATTTGAATTTGATGGAAATATAAATAACATAGGGAGAACACACAGCAGGTAGAATGAAGAAATAACTGGTTAGGATTTATTCTCCTGTACTCATAAAAAGAAATATTTTACCTTCATTTAATGATAATCATTACAAATGGAAATTAGATGTGTTTTTTAATGTTTGATTCAATCAAGAAATATAGAAATTCTAGCTGCATCTTGATTGTAAACCGGTTTGTATTACATAATGTCGTGTAAGGAGCCCAGACATGGCAAAATAAGACTTTAGAAACCACTAATTTTCTCCAAGATGCGAGTTTGGAGTCAGCATTCTGAAGTATTTATCGGATTTGTCTCAGGATTGCAGCAACCACCACTGTGCTCTATTTTTTTTTTTTTTAAACATACTTCTCCCTGAAGAGGCATGTTGTTGCTCGCCTACTTAGGTTACACAATCCAGTGCAGTGATAGTGATGAGTCTGCCCCTGTCACTGCAGACCCTCAGGCTAAGCCGCTCAACAACATGAAGTGCTCGGTGTTGCAGCACGCAGCTTTTACAAGAATGACTTGCAGCATTATGTACACAGCTGTCTTCACCTTACCTATTAGTCCATAGCAAATCCACATGTAGCCAGTGTGGCTTAGATCTTTTTGAATATTTCTCATCAAACTTGCTAAATTTGTCTGAATTTCTTCAAAAAACTTTTAGCATCCCAACATTTACTACAGAAATTGCCACTTATTTAGATAAGGCTATTGGCAGTGTTAGTGCATTGCTGGCAGGTTCAATGTGCATCTGTTAAATGTTGACCACACCTGTAATCTACATTTTAAAACGTATTGAGTCATTTTGCATTCATAGTGCACAGTTCCTGTAGCTGTGTTGCTAGTACTTGTATGACTAATTAGTCTAAACAAATTATTTGGTAGCACCCAAAGAGTTGCAAATGAACAACCCTGCTTAAGTCGAATATATGACAACACCCCACTCCAAACCGTTTTAAATTAATGACTCTTTTATTTGCTTTCAGTGTAAGAGATAACAAGCTGTTATAGAACATGATGCTCTATAAAGTGCTTGAAAGCCGTAATGAGGCCACAAATACTTAAAAAAAACGGCACAGTACATAGAAAAGAGTTGTAATACTGGTTCAGCAGTATTACCAAAGCAGAATTGTCCTAACGGAGAGGAATAAGACTACAATTACAATGTCTTATGTGCAAAAGCTAACACTTATTTTCAGCACCATGCACATGACTATGGTTTATACATACACCTGTCATCGCCACTAATACACATTTGTTTTCTAACTTGTGTGTTGTGAATTGGCAGCCTGATAAAGGGTCTTTATGCTGCAACACACTTCCTCTTCCTCTTTAACTTGTTCCACTCTTCTATTGACTTAACAGGGATCAGTGTCCTGACTCCCAGTCTAAAGTCTGTGCAGTCCTGTTGAGAGAGTGACTCCTTAGTAACCACTGTGTTTATGTGTTATGATCTTAAAGGTCACTCTGCTTCCACCTACATCCTCCGATTGAAATCACCACCAATGACTGAATTATTGATTATGTCCCATAATAGAGTTGCCATCAGACTGTAGACTCATTGTCAAACGGTTTGGATCTCAGAGTCCGCAGGGTCAGGCTTTTAGGTGTTGTATTTGGACTGCTTTGTGAGCTGTCCATGTATAGTCTGTCGAATAGCTTGGCACCGTTGTTCCATATTGTGGACTTGCGTTTGATGGAGCTCTGAATGGTCTCTGAAGTGAAATAGTAAATGACTGGATCAAAACAGCAGTTGGTCACTGCTATGCACAGAGCAATGGGGTAGATGGTTCTGACTATATATTCTGCGTAGCATCCCTGTAGGACATTGGAGCGGACCAAGGCGTAGAAAATGAGATTAAAATTGTAGGGAATGAAACAGAAGCAGAAGATGAGAAGATGCACGATGATCATCCTCAAGACTTTTGTCTTGTTGAGGCTCCCTCCGCGACTGATGGTTTGGGGTTTCCTCAGTGTCCGTAGCACCATCATCGAGCAGAAGACATTGAGCATCAGTGGGATGATGAAGCCCACAGTCTCAATTAACACCACCACCTTGGACAGCTCAGCCTTCCACTGCATTTTGGAGTAGTTTTCAAAGCAGAAGTTGGAGGAGGAGTTGGCATTTTTGGGTGAAGTGGTGTCCAAAAGGAACCCAGTGGGTACACTTCCAGACAGAACCAACACCCACACTGTACAGCAGGCCAGTTTAGCATTCCTCCTAGTACGAATTGCTTGGGAGCGGAATGGGTGCACGATGGCCAGGAAGCGGTCAACACTGATGCAGGTGAGGAAGAGGATGCTGCCGTACATGTTGGTGTAGAACAGGGCCACAGAGATCTTGCAGAGCACACTTCCAAACAGCCAATCTCGTTTAATGAAGTAAACGATACGAAAAGGCAGGCTCAGGACGAAGAGAGAGTCTGAAACTACAAGGTTTATCATGTATGTCGTGGTCTCGTTCCGCAGCTTCAGTGTACAGCCAAATATGTAGATGGCCACCATGTTGAATAAAAGTCCAATTACAAACACCACGCTGAAAACCGAGCTATACAGAGGGTACTTGAAGTCGTCACTCTTGTTGCAACCCATGGCATTTTGAATTTGTGCGGTGCTGTTATTCATTTTTAAACCAGATTGTAACATTTACTGATTTAAAAAGGTTTTCCTCAATCGTGTACTTGTGTCAGTCATAAATCTCCAGCTTGTTAATCCAACCATGTGCAACAGACATGGAATATGTACATTGCATTTGGGTTGAAAACAACAACGTCCTGGAATAAGGAAGAATGCTCAGTTTGTGTGGTTTTGTTATGAAATACTGCAAAGTATACAGCAACTCTACAAAATACCTGTTTTAGTGTCCAACGTCCTTTTTTTCTGTAAGTGAAAGATGTCCTGCACATCCAATAATCCTCATATGAAAGTGTTCAGTCTTTTCCGATCGTTCCAAATTGAAATCCCTTTGAGAGAAGAGTCATGTGCCTCTCCTCAACTCTGTGAACAGTCGAGTGGTTCTTCCCTTTTTTGTTTGCAGTCTGTTCCTGAAGCAGCCCTGTGGGGCATGCATGGTATCTGTTACTCTTTTGCTCCAGAGGTTTTACTCTGCTCCTGCCTGACCGTAAATCAGGAACCTTGTATCAGGCTGTAAGTGAGGCTCCAACACAAAGAACTCACTGGATTGTTGAAACACAATGGGAGGAGTCTCCACTGGGTCAAAAGTCCTCCCATTGCTGCTTTGTTTGTTTGTTGCTTATTTGAATAATGCGACTCTATCACAAATTGGTGTGCTCTCTGATTTTCTTCTTGACTGCTTTTGGTGTGTTTAGATCAACCTCTCGTATCTTTAGACATGTTAAACATGTACCCACAGTAAACAAACAGGACTTTTTCTATCCCTAAATAAACATTGCAATGCTGGAATACATTACACATCACATAATGCTGTCAAAGCAGTTAAATATCAAGTATGCTTTTGAAATGAGTGGGTGGCGTCAGCCGGGCGTGGCATGTATGGCAAGAAGAATGTGCTAACGCAGGTCTCTACCTGCAGCCACTGTGTAAAACTCATTTCCCTGTGTGATCTTAGCACAGATTTTTGTCTTTGTGTGTGCATGCTGATATTCTTGAACCCCACTGGTCTGCATGTCTTTTAGTCTGCAGTTAAATGTTGTTTGACTAGTGTTGAGGATAATCACGTGTGTGTAGGTTTATTTAGAGGGTAATATTTAATAAAGGGGGATTTTCGTGATTATCATTCAAATCCGATAGGATGCTATATGGAGTGTCCTTCAGTCAACATAAAATGAGGAACAGATGTATCAGCAGCCTTTAGTTATAATTATCGCACTGATACTTTGCTGCACGCAACTTTCTTCATGTCAAAATGACTGCAGACGTTACATTATCTAATAAAAAGACAGCAGTCACAATTCAGAGCAGCAAACACACTCAGAAGTCAGTTTTTATATTTGCAAAGCTTTGATGTACTGTTTTAGTGCTCAAGTGTTAGTAAAAGCATAATTAGCATTAGTAGAAGATAGCTTTGGATTACTTTCTTCTAGCCGTGACAGAGGTGGGAAAACTTTTGTCTAGATTTTATTTCTTGAATTGAATTCCAGTTAAGTGTGTAGTAATTATCTACATGATAGATGTGTGTGTGTGTGTATATGTATATGTATATATATATATATATATATATATATATATATATATATATATATATATATATATATATATATATATATATATATATATATGTGTGTGTATATATATATATATATAATATATATATATATATATATAATATATATATATATATATATATATCTATATATTATATATATAATATCTATATATATATATATATATATAATGTATATGTATATATATTATATGTATATCTAGTATATATTATAATATTATATATTTCTATTTACTCTCTTCTATGTACTATCTTATCCTTCCTTTCTTTCTTTCTTTCTATCTCTATCTCTCTCGTATTACTTTATTATTTATTTCTTTATTTCTTTTTATCTCTCTCTCTTCTCTCTCTCTTTCTTTCTTTCTTCTGTCTTCTTTCTTTTATCTCTATTCTCTCTCTACCTCTCTCTTCTCTCTATCTCATTTGCCTTTTTCTCTCTCTCTCATCTCTCTATATCTCTATCTTCTTTTCTCTCCTATGTGATTGTGTGTTTGTGTCGCCGCAGAACTCCCCGCTGTTTGAGCTGCTGACACAGGAGCATGAGGGCGGTGCAGCAGAGCAGGTGGAGACCCCAGCCAGTTTCAGCCAACCACTGCAGCACAACCACACCGCAGCTGACCTGTGAGTCCGACATCATCTATGTGTCTGTCTTTAGGTTGCTGGTATGCAGCAGCTGTGAGAACCTCTTAGACTTTAAAAAGCTCCTTGAGCTGTGGTGAAACCACCGTGAGTCACAAGTAGAAGAGCGTGTGTGAAATCATAGTTGCATCATAGTACTTTAAAAAACAAAAACGATATCTGTTAAATTCCATGACTGAGGACTGACAAACTTTCCTTTCTGTAGCTTTGAACCGGTTATTCTAACTCATCTTAAAGTCTAATTATCTGTGATTTGTGGTGAAGTTTTAATGTAAATGTTTGTTCACCTTAATGTTGATTGTGTAACTGATGGGGTCCAATGGGTTTCTCTGTTGTTCTTACAGATACCTGTCCCCTATACGTCCGGGCTCTCGTGTGTTGCCCCCTGACTCCCCGGCCACGCCCAGCTCTCAAGCTTACTCTCAGCCTCCGACCCAGCCCGCTGGCCAGACTCCACGGCTCCCGAAGTCCAACTCGCTCAGCCTTTTCTATAAAAAATGTAAGTTGTCGTTCACATGCTTTATTTAATTATGCTCTGAGACATTATCACTGTAAATTTAACAGTGTTAGCCAAAAGGCACATTTTTAAAACTTATTAAAACAACGTATCAGCAAGGCGGTGAGAGAAGCTGAACTGACAGTACTCTGAGAAATTACAACAGCAGTTCTCAGCCAATGACTCTGCTACTGTCTGGAGAGGGCTAAGGCAGATCACCAACCATAAGCCTAGAGCCCCCCACTCCATGAGTGATTTGCGATAAACTGAATGAGTTCTACTGTTGCTTTGAAAGACAATGGGACAGACCTGACACCATCCCCCCCACCTCATCAGAGGCATTAGCCTCTCCACTACCCCCCACCTCACTTCCCCCTGTCCTGTCCCACCTCAAAACCATCACAGACCCACTCCTGGACCCCCTGCAGTTCGCCTACAGAGCCAACAGGTCCATAGACGATACTGTCAACATGGCCCTCCACTTCATTCTCCAGCACCTGGACTCCGCAGGAACCTACACCAGGATCCTGTTTGTGGACTTCAGCTCTGCCTTCAACACCATCATCCCAGCTCTGCTACATGACCAGCTCTCCCAGCTGAGTGTGCCTGACTCCACCTGCAGGGGGATCACAGACTTCCTGTCTGACAGGAGACAGCACATGAAGCTGGAGAAACATGTCTCTGACCATCAGCACTGGATCCCCCCCAAGGCTGCGTTCTTTCTCCTCTGCTCTTCTCCCTGTACACCAACAGCTGCACCTCCAGTCACCGGTCCGTCAAGCTCCTGAAGTTCCCGGACGACACCACCCTCATCGGACTCATCTCTTGCGGGGATGAGTCGGCCTACAGGTGGGAGATTGACCGACTGGTGACCTGGTGCAGTGTGAACTACTTGGAGCTCAACGCTCTAAAGCCAGTGGAGATGATGGTGGACTTCAGGAAGAGCCCCGGTTAAACCTGCCCCAATAACCCCGTGTGACTCCCCTGTTGACACTGCAGCGTGTCATTCTCTCTGTGGAGAAGGTGATCAGCTGCAATCTGCCATCCCTCCAGGACCTGCACGCCTCCAGGAACCAGACGCGTGCAAGGTAAGATTGCAGCAGACCCCTCCCACCCTGGACACAGACTTTTTGAGTCACTACCATCCGGCAGGAGGCTGCGGTCCATCAGGACCAAAACCTCACGCCATATGAACAGTTTCTTATATATATATATATATATATATATATATATATATATATATATATATCTTATATTCTTATATATCAACAAGGCCAGAGACCCCCACTGACACTGTCTCTCTCCCCCCCCCCCCCCCCCCCTCTACACGTTACATTAACGTACTGCTCAGCCGGCTGTCCTTGTGTTGTGTGTTGTACATGTACTTTTGTATAAGCTTGAAGAAGGTATTAAACAATGACAACTAATATTTATTCTGTTCTAATATAATTCTCTCTGCAGTGTACCGCCTGGCTTACACGAGGCTGAAGATACTCTGCTCCTACCTGCTGTCCTCCCACCCTGAACTGGAGCCCATCATATGGACTCTGTTCCAGCACACTCTGCAGCACGAGCACGAGCTGATGAGAGACCGTCACCTCGACCAGGTAAAGCTGACGCTGTCCGTCCATCTGTCATATTCACTCTTATCATCTTACGCTTTGTGTTTTTCTTTACGCACTTTGTCTCAGTCTCTTTCTCTCGCTTCATCTCTTTCATCATGTTTTCTGGTTCTGTTTTTAATCTCAAACTGTTTATCATTGTTCTTTCTTGTAGTTGATGATGTCAGCCATGTATGCCATATGTAAAGTGAAGAGTGTTGATCTGCGCTTCAAGACCATCGTCACAGCGTACAAGAACATGCCCAACACCAACCAGGAGGTGACGCCTTTTAATGCTAATAAATCTGTCAAGTTTCAAGCTGTTTGCTGTTGTAATCACGCTGCATGTTGAAATGTTTTGAACATTTCTTTGTGTCACACTTTTTGTTGCAGACCTTTAAACATGTGTTGATCACTGAGAGCCACTATGACTCCATCATTGTCTTCTACAACCAAGTGTTCATGCAGAAACTGAAAACCAACATCCTGCAGTATGCGTCAACCAGGGTGAGACGAGACCCCTCCCCACGTTGGCTCTACAGTTTACATGCATACATGCACAATCTGATAAATGTGCACGGCTACTATACCCTCTTATTGTTGCTGTTTTGTTTTTGTAGCCACCCACACTCTCTCCAATCCCACAAATACCATGCAGCCCCTACAAGTTCCCCAATTCTCCTCTACGTGTGCCTGGCAGCAACAACGTGTACATCTCCCCTCTGAAGAACCCACGCATGTCCCCGGGGATCATGACTCCTCGCTCCAGGTGAGTTCTGCATGTTCATGGCAGATTGTTGTTCTCTTATGGACAGCGTAATGTCTTTACAGGACTAAAATGTCTATGTGAAAAAACTGCCATGAAACTATATATTTATATTATTTTCCAGTATCACTGGTTAAACCATTCGGTCCTGGTCATCACTACCAAATAATCGTTGTTAGAAAATTAACCCTTTAATGGCCCGTTTGTTTACATAATGCTACTGTTGTTTTTTATGAGGAAAGAAAACACAAATACATTTTCTGTATACTAAATACGATAGTTTTTTTTTGTATTGCATCAAACACTGCGGTGCGGGGGGGGGGGGGTAGAATGATCCTTTACATTGTGTGGATTTTTCTCATTTGTGTTTTTTGCCTTTACAGAATGCTGGTTTCAATCGGTGAATCTTTCGGGGTACGATCTTATTTTGTTCGCTTATTAAAAGATAATCTGCAATTGGTTTAAAACAAATTCCCTCACTAACTGTTGTTTCTGTTTTGTTTTCGTTTGCAGGTGTCCAATCGGTTCCAGAAGATCAACCAGATGGTCAACAGCAGCGATCGCTCCTTTAAGAGGACTCTGGATCTCGGCTCCACTCCAAAGCCCCTGAAGAGGCTACGCTTCGATGTGGACGGGCAAGATGAAGCTGATGGCAGGTTGGTCACAAATGGTGTAACATAGTATTTGTCACGATATACATAAAAATATTTCAATGAGGCTCACTTTATATATTTTCACTTACAGCAAATCTGGAGGAGATTCTACACTGATACAGAAGCTTGCAGAGATGAGTAAGTGCAAACTTGGTTATATATTAAGTTGCGTTTTTACCTTTTGATATTCCCAAATATCCGTCTCCATGTATCCTTACTGGCTTGCAGATCTATGTTCCTCTAACACATGGATGATTTGTTTCATGTAGGCTCCACTCGGAGAAACATGCAGGAGCAGAAGATGAAGGAGGACGCCGACTCGCGGAAGGAGTAACTCTAAAAGCCACTGAACTGACCTGCACTGTTTATCACAACGTGAACACCAGCTTTTCTGTTCACACAAAGTGAAACACGAGTTTCTCTTTACATTTAGTATTAGATTTTAGTTTGTATTTAACTTTGTCTTTGAGGAGTAATATGTGAATATAGAGGACTTTCTCCTCTCTCTTTTGTTGACGCTTTGACTGAGTGTTTTAACTGAATAATGATTGACGTCATTGAGTTTCATTTGAATTGTTGGAGATTAAGTATGCTTGCATTTTAAGAGTGGTATTAATTTGTGGGTGTTATTAGAAATCATAGTTTTCACTCTCATGGATGTTCTCAATTGTCAAAGCGGTGTTGAGGTGCATTGCTGGTTACCAACATCAGGACCTTCATATGTTGACGTTTTTCTTTTTGACAGAGTCTTTTCAAATGTTTCAATCATGATGCAACATTTCAGGTGTTAAATCAGGATCTCGCTCCTCAAAAAGGATTAAATGTCAGCTTCAGAGGGAAATCAAAATGTCTTTCCACGCAGCAGTTTTACTTTGTAAAGCGATATCTCACTTGGAACGTCTTGAAAAGTTTAGTTTGTGCCATAAAGTGAGAACTATAAAACAAAAATTAAATATCAAGGAAAATGATATAGTTTATGATTTGCACTCAACCAAATGCATGTAGTGTCATAGGATTTGGTTGACTGCTAATGTTTCTCTGTGCATAGTTTTATAATAACTTTTGAGTGGTTAAAAAATACAAAACGAAAACGCCTCCTAATGTGTTTTAACCAGAGGACTATTTTTCATGTTCTCGGTTACATTTTTCTACACATAAGTTTGGTTTATTTTAATTTTTAAAACGGGTTATGAGAAAGGAGTTACAGTGACAAATACAAACCACGCTGAGCATTAATATGTGGACTTCACTCCAGAACAGTACACCGAGGTAAAATGTTGCTAGTAATGTCAATGACCAGAGTTTTTAAATTAAAATGTGTTTATATTGTACTTTATTGAAGTTGTTCCTTGAAAATGTAGTAAATATTTCTTTTGAGAACATGATTTTGTTTTTGTATTCCTTTACATAGATGTATGTATGTTTGCCATGAATCTCTTTCCTTTTGGAGCCAACAGTCCAGTTAACGCCTGCATCAAGATGTTAGGCTGCTTTTTAATTTGCTTTTAGAAAGCAGATGTTATATTATGCTCTCAGGGTTTGGTTTTGGTTTTGTATGTTCAATTCCCACACTTAATGTAAAGTGTTTTTATGATGAAACATTACGAAAGGGAAACATGACTAAACTGAGTTCTTCCTTTTCGGGATTCACATTTCTCATTCTTTGTGGTCACGCTATTTGCACAGGGCCCTATTTCCCATATTTCAACAGTGATTTCAAACCAGTGGTGGAAAATAGATTTTGGAGTTTTAATTGCTATCAGTCAAGTTTTATCTGTATCTCAAAGAAAAATGCTGTCTCAACAAAAGAGCTTTAAGTCTATAACGGTCCTTTTCCTCCCTCTGCTGTGCAAAATTATGCAGGAGTCAGCAGTCTTCACTTCCACACACGAGTACAGAGGAGTAAGATAACTGATAAACATGTCACTGTTGGATCCACTCTTGAGTAACGTTATCTTCGGCTGTTGACTAAAAATTGCCATTTGGTCCAAGATTGCTCCACAGAAAATGTATTCGGCCATCAATGTACATAATTATTGTTTAGATGAGTCCAAAATCACTAACAATCTGATTGACATACATTTACACAATTGTATTTTAGAAACAATATGCATTGTGCATAAATGATGATGAAGTAGATACAACTTGTGTGGTGTGAAAAAGGATTTGGCCCAAACCATCAGCACACATACAGTCAGGGAGGAAATATTCAGATCCTTTACTTAAGTTAAAGCACTACACACTATAAAATACTATACTACAGGTAGAAAATCTTGCAGAAATAAAAGTATAATCAGATAACAGTTTAAAGTATTTAAGGTAAATGCAGAAAACTTTCTCCTCTGATTGATATATATGATATATATGTTATATATGTTATATAGCCTATAATACAACATATACTATGTATATTACATACGATATTAGATTATTATTCATGCATTAATGTAAAAGCAGAATTTTACATTTGCATTGTATTGGTTGAGATGGAGCTCATTTGTAACTATTTTATATCTGACTGCAACTAATCATTATTTTTATTATGGATTAATCGGCTGATTATTTTCTCCATTGATTGATTGTTTTGTTTGTTTAGAAACAAATGCAAATATTTAAAAGGAAAAACATTTGAGAAGCTGGAACCATGACATTTCTTTGTATGAAAATGACCAAAGCGCTTTCTGTCAATCCGGTAATAATGTTTCAGCCATATGTTCTTATAGGTTTTATGTGCACAAACCCTAAACTATCACTAAATTGTTCATTAAAAGTGTAGTGGATTAAAAAAAGGTGCAATAATTCCCTCTGAATTGTAGTGGAGTAGAAGTAGAAAATACTCAACTAAAGTCCCTTGGTTACGTTGCACCACTACATACAGTACAGTTAATCTGACTACACCGATAAAGAGCAACTGGTAAACATCAGAGAAGCTTCTCAAAACCATGTAAAAGTAAAATTGACAGTTGACATTTTCAAAGCAAGGTACAAACAAAAAACCTACAGAGGCTTCCAGACAAAATAAAATCTTCATTTAAGTAAGCAGACTTCCTTAAAGAGAGCTGCATGAAAAGAAGTAAAAAATAATCAGTATATCGTTTACTTGTTGCTCCTTGTTTTTCCCCTCTGCTGTGAACTGCCTCCAGCTCCTCTGGGAGACACAATGACAGCTGCTGCCTGCTCAGTAACCGCTACTTTAATTGTGCCATGGCACTGTTTCCAATGGAGAGTTGATTCCTGTTTGAACGCAGAAACAGTTTGCATGAGACACTTTAAACTGGCTACGTTTTAATTGGCCTTGCCCCATAGGGGATGGAAGTGTGTTATTGAGTTTGTGGGTGCTGATACCATGTAGTCCGCCGGTAGCACATGATCGCGGGACTCCAAAGTGCTCAGTCCAACTTTTATTGGAGCTGCTTGTGCAATCGACTGATATCTTCCAACTTCATGTCTGAAGCTTAAAATAGCTGTCAACAAATATATAATTAATGTCTCCACAGAATGTGATTGTGTTCTCGCTTTAAGGTTTACTGCTCAAAATCGTCCTATTTTTCATCAGGGATGGAAAACCTCACGGTAAGAAGACTTTTATTCAGGCGGGGTTTGTAGAATTTGTCATTCAGTAGATCTGAGTTTGAAAATAATTGTTGTGAGGCTGAATCTACTGTGCTCCAGGCATCCTATAAACAGCTCTATTTTATCACAGTTTTTATTATTATTCATTTTATTAATGTTGTTTTCCTTGAGGTATTCATTTGTAAAATGTGCCACACTTTCTGTTATTTGTACCGCCTTTCATTTTATCACAAAATCTTAACATTTTGTCCAGGCTTAAAACATTTTTACAATTTGAAGTTACCTTTTCCCCTCTGATATCTGACAAGAATTTCATAAATAAATGTGAGAATGGACATCTTATTCTGATGTCCCCATCCTGTCCCTCAGCCAGAACAATGGCGCGAGATTATGAACAGGAAGATGCGGTTCCCTCCGGAGCTCATCAGTGCCATTCAGGAGGGGAAAATAGAGCTGCTGTGTGGGCTGCTGAAGACCGGGGACGGCATCATCCGCCAGCTGGATGAGTCTGAGGATCGCCAGTGGAGGGAGGCCCTCAACCTGTCCATCCGCCTGGGCAACGAGAGCTGCATGGACACCCTCCTGCAGGGGGTCAAGTTTGACTTCCGGCAGATTCACGAGGCCCTGCTCGTCGCTGTGGACACCAACCAGCCCCGTGTGGTGAAGCGCCTGCTGGACCGCCTGGACCAGGAGAAAGGAAACAAGATGGACGTGCGCTCCTTCTCTCAGGCCATCTTTGACCACTCGATTGACAACTCCCAGTTTGCCCCTGGTGTGACTCCTCTGACCTTAGCCTGCCAGAAAGACCTGTATGATATAGTCACCATGCTCACCCAGAAAGGTCACATCATCCCGTGGCCGCACAAGATATCCTGTGCCTGTCTGGAGTGTCGTAACGGCCGGCAGTACGACCTGCTGAAGTTCTCCTTGTCTCGCATCAACACCTACCGTGGCATCGCCAGCCGAGCCTACCTGTCCATCACCTCTGATGACGCCATGCTCAGAGCGTTCAGTCTCAGCAGAGAGCTCCGCAAGCTCTCACAAAAAGAGCCAGAGTTCAAGGTCCGGTGAGATTCGTACATATGCCTCCCTTGCTGTTCATGTTGGCTGTCTGTGTCGTTACTTGACTCTGCTGTGATGCCTCTCTTCCCGCAGCCTCAGTACCTGGGCCTGGAGGAGCTTTGTCAGGAGTTTGCCGTTGAGTTGCTGGGCATGTGTCGCAACCAGAGCGAGGTGACCACCATCCTGAACAGCTGCGGAGACGAGAGCCAGGACTCCTTAGAGGAGCAGGCCTTCGAAGGGGGAATCCCCAACCTGTCGCGTCTGCGTCTCGCTGTCAACTACAACCAGAAGCAGGTAGCTGAATGTAGAAAACTACCGTCAATCCGAGATGAGTAAGAGAAGACTTGATCCATTATTTGTCTCTCCCTCTCTGTGCCTTTGTTTCTGTGCAAGTTTGTGGCCCACCCGATCTGCCAGCAGGTGCTGTCATCTATCTGGTGTGGGAACCTGGCAGGCTGGAGAGGCAGCAGGACGGCCTGGAAGCTGTTGGTCTCTGTGGGGATCTTTCTCACTATGCCCTTCCTCTGCCTCGTCTACTGGATCGCACCCAAGTCAAAGGTCACGTCACATGAAAATGTCACACACTGCCACGAGAGACATTCTATTAAGAAAATAGGCTGAACACACGTGTGCATGGACGGAGTATGGGACAATGGACCCCTGGGCACTGATATGTAAAAGCCCCCCCCCCCCCCCCCCCCCCCATTTATAGTAGCAAGACATTCAGAGAGACACAAAATGAAGCTTTGTGTAGTTGTTTTCTGTCTCCATTTTGTTTCTTTTCCATGGTTCCTACTGCTTCTTACAACATCTTGAAAGGCATTGAATTCATTATTCTAAGCTAAAGCCTTGATTGATATTAAAATGTCTTAAGACATGGAAAACAGATTTTATTAATTGTTTTTTTTCAATTCCTTGGTAACATCTATTTCTTTTTAAATCATTTATCAAATGCCTCTGACATAATTGTCATGCAGATCAAGAAAGTCTTGAACCTAACTTGCCCTTAGCTACAGGAACCCTGGCATAGTTTGTGTCTTTTTGTAGTCACTTTGTCTCTGTAGTCGTTTTGTATCTTATTGTGGTAGTTTGCTTCTCTTTGTATTCGTTTGACTGTCCCACATGATATATTAACAGTCACTTCAAACTCCCTGACCCAGCTGGGGCCTCCTGACCCATGGGCCCTTGTGCCTGTGCCAGGTATTCCCATTCAGTGATCCATCCATGCGCTTGTGTCTTGGCCCTGACAGCTTATCGTCATTATGTTTTTCACCAGGTAGGAAAGATAATAAAGATTCCTGTGATCAAGTTTCTCCTGCACTCAGCCTCCTATATGTGGTTCCTCATCACGTTACTCGGAGAGTCGATAACAATGGAGATGTATCGAGACAAATTTGCTTCCCGGCAGCAGAACATCCTGCACAGCTCCTTCCACATGGTGTGGGTGGTCGGTGGGTTCCCTCGCTCTTTCTCTGACTCCCTTCTACAACGTACAAATAGAAAACTCAAGGTTTAATACTGTGCTGTCTCAATGTAGGATTCTTCTGGTATGAGTGTAAGGAAGTGTGGATCGAGGGGCTGCGCAGTTACTTCCTGGACTGGTGGAACTGCTTGGATGTGATGGTGCTCAGCATGTACCTGGCGTCCTTCGCATTACGTGTGCTCATCCTGGTCAAAGGTCGCTTCATCTGCCATGAGCATGACGTCACAGAGGAGTGTATCTACTTCACTCAGACAGGTGAGAAAAGGATATTAGGCCACTTATTTAAACATACAATACATCACCCTCAAAATGATCATTTGTATATCATCATGGAGGCAGTTTTCTTCAAGAATTCAAGGTAACACAGGTGAGTAATTGGTATACAAAAGGTCATTTCCTGGCTCAAGTATTCCTTTAATGCTGATCTGGCCTGTTTGTTTGTGTGAATCTGTCCCGCAGTGCGCGAAGACTGGCATCAAGAGGACCCCCAGCTGCTTGCCGAGGTGCTGTTTGCAGTGACCAGCATGCTGAGCTTCACACGGCTGGCGTACATCCTGCCAGCACACGAGTCTCTGGGAACTCTGCAGATCTCTATAGGGAAGATGATTGATGATATGATGAGGTAAGAGCACTTTCTATTTGCCCTCCTGTATTACGCATCTGCATATTTGTATACTGGGTATTCAGATCACATGACAAAGCCACTGACAATGTTGTATCTTTCTTTTTTAGATTTATGTTTATATTGATGATCATTGGAACAGCTTTCCTCTGTGGCATCAACAATGTCTATGTTCCTTATGTCATCTCTCCACATCTTGGGAGGTGAGAATATGGTTTTCTGTTCTTTCAAGGTGAACACAATAACACAAGGTTGCTGGTTTGAATTCTCATTCAAGCGTATCCCCCACTCAGCTACAGTTTGACAACCATAGAGCACCGACAAATTATTTATCAACTCTAAAATATCTCGCTAATTACATGTAGGTCACAATTTAAAAAAAAAAATAGTTTAAAGCGGTCCTTAACAAAACTCTTTGTGTGTGTGTGTTGCGTTTTAATGTAAAAAAATGCATTAAAAAAATATCAGCCAATATATCATTATCAGAAATCCAGTGTTTGTCCCTAAACCAGACCTTTTTTTAAAACGGATATAGAAATAACAAAGTACAATGAAGTTGAAAATAATTAAAATAATATCTTTCTATTTCCCTACTGTTGAAGTCTATTTCTGCCAATGTGATAAAGTGAAGAAAAATTAAGTCATAAGTCATAACAATGAGGAACCTTCTCAATATAATGACTTAGTATCTCAAAATAATGTCTCTCTACACTTTGACTTTCAAGTGTGAAAACTGTGAGAATCACCCAGAAAAATCTTAAATCTATAATACCCACACAGAAAACAACATCAGACAGCTGAAAATAAGAATATAATATATAATATATACAGTGTATGCATCAGCATCATTAGGTGTGAAAACAGTCTCATCGTTCACTGCTGCAGGTTTAACGAGACGTTCCACTTCTTATTCTGGACCATGTTTGGAGTGGCCAACCAGGACTACGTGGACATGCCACAGTTTGTGGTGGCAGAGTTTGTAGGAAGGATTCTTTACGGCATCTTCACGCTCGTCATCGTCATCGTCCTTCTCAACATGCTTATTGCCATGATCACCAACTCCTTTCAGAAAATTGTGGTAAAGTGATTTTTTAGTTTTTATGTCACACCTGCAATAAAATCAGAATCTAAAGGCTGGCACTGACATCTGAACATTTTTATTTCAGGATGATGCAGATGCTGAGTGGAAGTTTTCCAGGTCGAAGCTGTACCTCAGTTACTTCAGAGAGGGCCTCACCATGCCTGTGCCCTTCAACGTCATCCCCTCACCCAAAGCTTTCTTTTACATCTTAAGGTGAGCTAGAAGAAACAACGCGAACCTACATAGACATCTCATTGTGTATCTACGTCTTTATTTATTCATATTAAATTCTGTTTCTAGGGGTATCTTCAGACGAATCTGTTGCTGCTGCAATTGTAATTCTGAGAACAAATATCCCCCTGTTCCCTCTATGGTAAGTGTGTCTTTAATGCTCACATGCAGAGGTTAGTGTGACTGTAGTAAAACAATAATCTTTAACGTAATCTTTGCTAAACACTGTACTAACATGTGTGATGTCATGTATTTTAAGAATAATGCTAAGGGGTCTGATGAGGACCCCTTACCTTACCGGCAGCAGGTGATCAGAGCTCTGGTGCAACGTTACATTGAGTCAGCACGCAGGGAGTTTGCGGAGACCAAGAGGAAAGGTAACCGTGACTTTGACCTAACCCAACTACTGGCTATCAGAACTGGCCGGTAGGAGCGGCAAGTGTTCAACAACTGCTTCAGTAACAAAAGGCATCTACTAGTAGCCACATTTTGGCCTTTGTTGTGTCTCAAAAACTGAAACGTTTGCTCTCATTTTGAACCAGAGCATCTGCAGATAAATTCCATACCCGATACGTTATGATCCACTAAAGTTAGGCAGGATACGAGAACAATATATCCCTGTTTTTGTTATTTAGGACTGATACAGTCATCGAACCCCAACGTTTTCAATATTTGATAATATAAAAAAGCCCATTATGAAATAAAATAAAAACATTTGAAAAAATTGTGCATTATTTGTCATTAGAGTGTCTGCATGCTGTATTGTGATTGGAGTATTCTCTTCCCTCAGATATCGGCAATCGGATCACTTTGCTGACCAAAACGGTCACCAGGATGCACGGTGATATTAAAGTGGTCCAGCAGCTTCTGATGGAGGATGGACACACTGTAAGCGACACATTGAACAAGGACGGCTCCTCCTTTCTGGGGAAATACATCATTGGAGCCAAGAACAATTTCATAGGTTTTAACAGCAGACCAGATGAGAAAAGTGCACCACTTAAAGTGACAGTGCACCATGGAGAGGAAGGGGTGGATAAAGAAAAGGTTGAATTGGATACAAAACAGAATCAGGTGGGCGAATGTGGAGCAGAGGGAACAAAGCAGGTACAGGACTGTGATGTGGTGAAAATGGAGGAGGGGAGAGCTAAAACCAAGCTAGGAGATGAGAAGGAAACTGAGAAAAAAGAGCAGATGGAAGCAGACAAAAATGAAAATACTGACATTGAAGTGAAGGAGGACGTGATAGCAGGGACAAGTTTTAATCACGTAGAAGAAAAGCCTAAAGCCGAAGCAGAAAAAAGAAGGGAAGGAGAGACGCTCGCAGGGGTGGAGGTGTGTGAGAAACACACAGAGACGATCCCTGAACAAGCTGAAAGCATCAAAGTCAACAATGAAAAGACAGAAACAAAGTCAGTTGTAAATAAGTTCAAAGACATAGAGCTGCAAGAAAGAAAGGTTGATGCAAAAGGGATGAAGGTTAGAACATTTGAGCATAATGTAGGAGAGAAGTCTGGTGTCAGGGAGAGCGATGCAAAACCTGGAGCCAAAAAAACAATAATCTCGCCAACAGGCAGCAGCCTCTCTCAGGACACGGGATTTGGTTCCCAAGAAGGGGAGGGATCAATGGACGGGGTGCTTGTGAGACCGTAACCTTAGTGATGTCCCATTTGGGTTTGGCTCTTTGTTCAGTTTATTCAATAGAAGAGAGGAGCGAAAATTCCACATTTTGGGAAATATAGTCTCGCAAATAATTGTTATGCTTTAGTTTTTGTACTTAAAAAAAACAAGACATAATTAGCTAATTAATTAACTTTAGAGGCGTCGTTTCCACGTTTCCAGTTGTGCTCGGGTAATATATTCAGCTGCTAGCTGTAGCTTCATATTTACTGTACAGACATGAGTGTTATTAATCTTCTCATCTAGCGTTACGCCTGAACGCAAGTAAGGGTATTTGCTAGAATGTTGAATAATTCCTTTAATTCTAGGCAATGATTTGTTATGCAGTGTAGCCAAGCTAGTTGTGTCAAGGCAAGTGTGTCACAATTAAAGCATTTGACATCACATTTATTTCCGTGTCTGTTTTTCATGAACATAGTGGGAACGTTAGTTCTGTGCTGACTGAGGTTATGAATTAGTTTTGCTTAACCAACACCCTGCTACAGTGTGACAGTGCAGGTCTCAGCTTGCTCCACACATACTGCTCCCATGAGGTTGCATGCATGAACACACCAGTTCATTATTTCACCACCTGCAGCATCAGCTGTCCCAAGACAAATCCAGACGCATTCTATGGAAACACACCTTGGCGTGTAGCGCTTTGTTGCAGTTATTGATGCCATCACCATTTTCATTTTCAGTGTTGCGAGTCTGATCTGTTTTGATCTGCCAAATTAAAGAAACACAATTTGCTGACACAAAAGCCTCCAACATTTTTCACCAGGAAATTAAAGTCACGGCTTGCGTTCACAGGCATGTCGCATCACCAGCCAATCATGATCGCCATCCTGTCAGAGCATCCCTGATGACAGAGAAGCCTATCTTCCCCGCCTCTCATTTCCTAATAAACAACATATATTAAGAACAGCATGTCGACTACTTCCCTATTCTTATTCTGCTCTTTTTCTCTTTTGATGTGGAAGATATTTCACCTTCGTAAATGTAAAACAAAATCAGTGTTCTCGCCTCAAGAAATGTAGGTCTAAATAAATATAACGACATGAAGGTATAACGAAAGCTTCACACATTCTTGTGAAATATTTAGTGTAATAAATAATGAGACTTAAATCATGACTATTGTATAGCAAGTTTAATTACCATCCCATTGAAAATACAAACATTAATATGGCACACATATAAAATGGAAAGACAAACAACTTGGTCAGGTATTAATTCATTGTTCCCTATTAATTCTATACAAACATGCGTACAACACAATTCATGATGAAAATATTACATTTAAACAAAGAAGACAGCGACATATGTAAAAGCCCTCGTTACAACATCATATACAAATATAAAAAACCTGGGTGTTTACAAAAATACATTTTTGACAGTGAAGCTGGTGTGTTGTATCCGAGTGAAGCACACTTAGGATCCACACATCAGGCAATCGTCTTTGTTCGCTAAGGAACACACCATGGCAGCTGTGTTGAGCTCTTTGGTCTCCTCCTCGCCGCTCTTGGTTGACTGGGCCTCCTTTAGTTTCTCCTTGTTCAGGGTGAACTGAATGGGGTTGGCAGCAGGCTTCGTCCGCAGGTAGTACATACCAGTTTTCAGGCCCTGCAGAGAAAAGAAGACGGGGCATTAAGACGTTTGTTTCTTGGCACTATGATGCAGCAAGCCTGTATTCCCTCAGTCCTGACTTACCAACTGCCAGCCATAGAAGTGCATGCTGGTCAGTTTTCCGTAGTTTGGCTCGGCAATATGGATGTTTAGGGACTGGCTCTGGTCAATGTAGGCGCCACGATCTGCCGCCATCTTGAGGACAGTCTTCTGGGAGATTTCCCACACGGTTTTATACAGCTGCTTCAGATTATCAGGGATCTCTTCAATACCCTGCAGGAAAAGTCAGACGGGTTGTTGATCAGCAATTAAATAATAATAAAATTCAGAGCAATGATACTGAATAAAAAAGTATTTAGTGACCCTGTACCTGGATGGACCCGTTCTGCGCAATCAGCTGGTTCTTCATATCGTCGTTCCAAAGTCCTCTTTCTGTGAGGTCCTTCAGCAGGTGAGGGTTCACAATCTATGGCAGAGGCAGAAAACACTTAGCAACTACATTTGGTTTTAAATAAAAACAACCGTAGCATTTTCCCACTCTGTCAGGGGAGCAGTCGGTCGGCTCTGAGAGCAGCGCTCTTAATTTCTTAACGACAAGAAAGTACCGACGCCACCGGAGTGAGAGTCGCCGTGCGTCACACAATTCCAACCAGTCAGTTGCACGTGTGAGGGTTCCCACGCCTTCTTAAACATCAAATTCAAGGACTTTCCAGTCCCAAGTGATTTTTCCCTCAAATTCACAAACCTTTAGGATTTCAAGGACCCGTGGGAACTATGGCATGTACATAGTATGTTAGTGTGCATGTTAACATCTAAAGTCGACTGTTATGGTCACATTTTTTAAACCGGCTATGAACACACAACTTTGGAGACCGGAAACCGCGAATGCATTTAGTGCTGACCTGAAACTCTCCCGAGAGCACCCTGCGGGTGTAGATGTTGCTGGTGTACGCCTCAATGGACTCGTTGTTGCCCAGGATCTGGGCGGTGGAAGCCGTGGGCATGGGGGCCAAGAGCAGACTGTTCCTCACACCATGCCTGAGGAAACAGGGGGAGCAGCGATGAGCTACAATCTCCACACACAGTAGATATGAGAAATACCAACAAAGGAAACATTCAAGAAGACTTACTCTGCAATCTTCGCCTTTAAGGTTTTCCAGTCGCAGAGATCTGTTGGGGTTTTATCCCACATGTCATACTGAAGGATCTGGAAAACAAAATGAGTTAGGATCTGAGCACTTACTGCTGAAACGTATCCCAGGATGGATTTAAGACACTGTGAAAACTACTCACTCCCTTGCTGACAGGAGATCCAGCGTAGGTTTCATAAGGGCCGAGCTCCGCTGCCAGCTCACAGCTGGCCTCCAGGGCAGCGTAGTAGATGGTCTCAAAGATCTGAATGTTGAGCAGCTGGGCCTCCGGGCTTTCAAAAGGATAACGCATCAGGATGAAGGCATCAGCCAGACCCTGCACACCGATTCCAATCGGTCTGTGGCGCTTGTTAGAATTTTCAGCCTGTAAATCAGCACAGAGGAGCCATTTGTTAACATGGAGCACATTAGACCCGGCTGCATGACTGATAGAGAAGCAAGACTCGACAAGAAGCATACCTCAATCACTGGGTAGTAGTTGATGTCAATAATCTTGTTCAGGTTCTTGACAATAACTTTGGTGACAGATGCAAGCTTTTTGAAGTCAAAGATCTTTTCTGGGGTGACATACATGTTGAGGGCAATAGATGCCAGGTTACACACTGCAACCTGAGTTGAAGGAAGAAAACACCAATTGAACATTAACAAAATAATGTAATTTGAATATTACGAAAACAACAATTCCTCCTGCCCCTCACCTCATCTTTGCTTGTGTACTCTACGATCTCCGTGCACAGATTGCTGGATTTGATGGTGCCCAGATTCTGCTGGTTGCTCTTCCTGTTGCAGGCGTCCTTATAGAGCATGTATGGTGTACCGGTTTCCGTCTGAGACTCAATGATGGCGTGCCACACCTGCTGAGCCTTCACCACACGCTTAGCCCTGCCCTCCTTCTCATAGCTGAGGACAAACCGGATACATGGGACAGGTTAGCACTGAGAACTGAGTCGTTTGTCAAGAACAGAGTTTGGTGTGCCGCCGGTCTTACCGAGTGTAGAGCTCCTCGAACTCCTCTCCCCAGCAATCCTCTAACCCAGGACATACACCGGGACACATTAGAGACCAGTCCTACAAGAGCGGGAGAGGAACAATCAGACTTTCCCCTGTAATGTTCAAAATTTAGCAGGAGCCTCAAACCCAACAGAAATATTATCGCCAACTATTTTGATGATCGATTAAACAAAGTAATTTTTCATGAAATAAATGGCAGAAAATACTATTTTCAGCCTCTCAAATATAGAAGTTTCTCTGCTTTATAGTATAATAACAACAAATTAAGACATCTAAATACATCACCTAGGACTGTGAGAAACTGGGATTAGGCTCCTTTACTATTTCTGTCATTTCATATAGACCAAACGATTACGCTAGAAAATAATCTGCAGGTTAATTGATAATGAAAATAATCATTAGTTGCAGCCGCGGTAGATTAATTATATTACAACATATTGCTTATTTCAAACTGTAACCTATGTAAAATGAGTGAATGAGATATTCACCTGATTGCTTTCCACTCGTTTCATGAACAGGTCTGGGATCCACATGCCGAAGAACAAGTCTCTGGCCCTCTGCTCATCTTTGCCTGTGTTCTTCTTCAACTCTAAGAAGTCAAACACATCGAAATGCCACGGCTCCAGGTACACAGCGAAGGCTCCAGGTCTCTGAACACGCAAACAGAGAGCCAGGTTATTAAACTTACCAGAGGTGTCTCTGGAGCAACAACGTCAAGCTCAATTGCAGTGTGTATTGCAAATCTTCACCTTGTTGCCACCCTGATCAACATAACGTGCTGTGTTGTTGTAGACTCGAAGCATAGGAACCAGCCCGTTAGAGGTGCCATTAGTCTGGAAAACAAGAACCACTGTAAATAATAAAACATGAAAAAAAGCTCCTCTATTTCAGCTTTATTTGAATCTAGTGCTGCAATGATTATTCGACTAGCAGAAAAATAATTGCAAAGTATTTATGTAATAAGTCAAGTAATGTCAGAAAATGTCGTTTTCAGCCTCTCACACATATTTGCTGCTTTTCTGTTTTATATCATTTAAAACTGAATATCTTTTGGTTTTGGGCTGAGAACACAAGACATTTACAGACATCACCTTGGACTTTGACAAACATTTTAATGATTAATATATGAATCTAGAAAATAATAAGCAGATTCATCTATAATTAATTTAAACATTAGTTGTAGCCCTATTTGAATCCCTGTGGTGTGCATTGGACTCACCCCAGCAATATAGCTGCCTGTTGCTCGGATGCAGCTAACTGCCAATCCAATACCTCCAGCTGATTTGGAGATGAGGGCACACTGCTTCAGTGTGTCGTAAATACCATCGATGCTGTCATCCTTCATGGTTAGCAAGAAACAACTGCAAAACACAAACAAAATAGATTAGAGGGGATAAAAATAACAATAGCAAGTTTAGATAAAAGCAACAGATGTCCACTTTGCTCAGACTCCTCACCTAGACAGCTGTGGCCTGGTGGTGCCGGCATTGAACAGAGTCGGTGATGCATGGGTGAACCACCTCTCTGACAGCAAGTTGTAGGTCTCAATGACGGCATCAATGTCTCCTTCATGAATCCCGACAGCCACTCTCATTAGCATGTGCTGGGGCCTCTCGGCAACTACAGAAGGAAAGAAATTAATTAGCAAATAAACAATGGAAAATACCCAAAAAACACAGTACTTAACCGCGAGTCTCTACACGCTTGTGAAGAAGCTCTAAGAAAATTAACTCTCACCTTTGCCGTTAATCTTCAACAAATACGACCGCTCAAGCGTCTATTAGAGCAGAAAGGAGTAATTAGATTTATAATTCAAAGTATCTGCTTGAAATGTTGAATGTAAAATGAAATGAAGAATTACCTTAAAGCCAAAGAAGTTGTAAGAGAAGTCTCTGTCGTAAATGATGGCTGAGTTGAGGCGCTGCAAAGCATAGAAGACAGATATTATGTTAAAAGAAAATGCTAAACATAATAACAATGACTTCAAATTTTAAAACATGAACAAAATAGATCATCAAATGTGACTTACGCCCTTGTTTTCAAGTACAATGTCGAGGGTCTCCTTGGAGATCATAGGAGAGTGACGTTTATTTAACGGGTTCACGTAGTTATACAGGTCTTCCATCGTATCTACAAAAGCAAAGAATTAAATAGAAATAATGTGTAATATCAGTACCGATCATTTAAACACTTTAACAATGTTAAAGGGTTTCTTGTATTGACTCCACCAACATCATACAAATAATCAATTTTATTGAAATGAAACATACAATTTTAGAGAAAATACAATTAAGAGTGCTTTATTTAAAGAGTGTGCGTATTGTTTAGGCCAAAACGAGACGAGTCAAGATCTGGATGGCAAACTACCCTGGCTAAACTATTTCTAAGGAAAGCCCATACCACAATGTGCAGCATCATCATGTAGCAAAAAATAGCTTAATTAAGTGCAATGGTGTTATTTATCGCAATGCAAAGTCTTATTTGTAAACACATTTATTACATACACAAAACCCACACATCTTGCAATAAAGCAGTGCATTTTTATTGCAACTTAAAACTTGTACTCACCACTGAATACTTTCTTGGTCTCTTTGTGCAGGTTGGACACCGCAATGCGTGCAGCCAGGAGTGCATAGTCAGGATGTTTGGTGGTGAGGGTGGCGGCAGTCTCTGCTGCCAGAGTGTCCAGCTCCACAGTGGTGACTCCACTGTACAGACCCTGGATCACCTTCATTGTAATCTGAGCCTGCAGAAACAGAATGTGGTCAAATATCATTGTTTGAGTCAACAGTGTCACACAATCACATTACATGGTGTTTCTTTTTAAACATTGATAGGTAACTTTGTAGTAGTTTGAACTTACAGGGTCCACAAAGTCAGAATTGAGTCCATAGCAAAGCTTCTGGATGCGAGAAGTGATTTTATCAAAAGTAATTCCCTCCTGGCGTCCATCTGCAATACAAAAACATTATTAGTCCTTAAACTTATTTAGTCAATTACTGAGGTAAATTCTTCGGATAGTTGATGAATATAACTGGAATGGTAAAAACTCAAGAAATATCAGCGCCATAGTTGTTAATTGGATTCCCTCTACTGATCAATTAACTCAGATGAAGCGCGCGCTGAACACCTGTGTAACCAGTTAACACAACCTTGCTACTACGCGCCAACAGCACATATACACAAAGATGATAACCATCTTCTTATACATTCATTATAGAGAGAGGTTTGTTAACGCTTTACTTCGAAAAACACCGGTAAAAAGTTTAAAGATCGAAGACTAGAGAGTAAAATCAGGTAAACGAGCGTTATAATCAATGTAAAGTCTCAGCTGTGTCGCTTCTATTAAAACGATATGCTCAACGTTATTCAAAATAAAGACGAAACGGGAAACAAATCTGCAAACCGAGTAAAGTCAGCGTTTGTCCTTTTATAACTCAAAACCTGCAAACTGAGTAAAGTCAGCTTTTGTCCTTTCATAACTCAAAACCTGCAAACTGAGTAAAGTCAGCTTTTGTCCTTTCATAACTCAAGTCTTTGTTTAGTGCCTCGACGGAAACACATTATACAAAGAAACAAAAACACACATTTTAGGTAGTAAGTGTGGAAATGTAACATGTCTGAAACTGAGCTGAAGACTAAAGGGCAGTATTTCTTTGGCGTATTAACATTTATCACAGCTTAGATACACATTTTATGAGTTTTCGTGACAGCAAAATTGAATTACCCGACAGTATTTGACAGCAATAAAAGTTAGCTACCATACCTCGCTTAATGACATGCATGTTGGCAACAATGGTTTCCTCTGACAGCAGTTGATGGTGGTATCTTCACAGTTTCGAAACAAATAAAATAACTATGGTGCAGAGTTGTTACAGCAGGTGATCACACTGAGAACAATCGGCTGAAACTGTTGAATCTCAAACAGAGCGCCAACGACCCACTGCCAGTTACACCGCTGTGTGTCAGCGGCTCAGCCAATCAGAGAAGACGCCATCAGAGTTTTAAACCAATCACAATCCATCATCAATTATTTCACATCTTCCGTCGCTGTTTCCGGGCTAAAACCGGCGGGATGTTTTACGAGTTTTATAACATGTAATTATTCTGTGTGATGTCAGCAGCAGGATTGCTTCATATTTGCTGCTAGTTTCAATCCACGAATCTCCAACAACCACATATGAATAAACAAGGTGTGACTCACATACTTGTGTGCATTTCCCTCCTTACATGACAACTACAATATTACTTTTTTGTGTGATCATCATGTGTGATATTCCTTGACGGTATTAAAGCAGTACTACTGGGGTGACATCCATTGCAGATATAATCAATTTAAGTAGCACTTCTAAAAACAGGTTGCAGCATTCAAGAAACGTAGAAATATAATGAAAATTATATGAAACTATCACCTCAGTGAATATGATTGTGAGTAGTATATTGGTCTTGGTGATATTGACATTCAGCATCTAATTTTAATTAACTGATCACTTTAACCCCCTCACATGCATATCAAGTTTAATAAATTAATCTCTCTAAATAGCCCTGACTAAATATCAAAAACATATTGTCTTGGAAAAATCGCTGGACTATCCAACATGAAGTGCAACTTGCAAGCTATGATTGATTTCAGACACCTTGACTAACAAATAGAGAAAGCCACAGCTTTACTATCTGACCTACATTCTTTTTTATTTAATTTTTATTTGACCTACATTATTTCTGAATTTTATTTTGAAGGAAAAAAAGACAACCATGACCGGATGTGATCCTCTGAGGTTTGTTGCTAATGCTAATGGCCCGGAATGGTAAAGCAGCACTCGGAAGATGGCCGGGGTGTTTGAGGTGGAGGTTGATGGTGTAGAGCACGACCATGGACTGCAGCATCACGATGAACCGCACCAGGTTAGAGTAATGGGCCACAGCGAGGTGTTATGACAGATAAAACAGATGGAGGTGAATTTACTGGGGTTCTAGCTGCCAACTCGGAACTCTGTAAGCTAGCTACTAATGTTACTCACGGGTTAAGCCTAACGTAAGCAGCTAGCTACTGTTTAGCAATCTGCTACCACGCAGGTGTATCGTTATGGGGTCTAGATACAAATGCAGGAAGCATTGTGTATAACTTATGGTGCTTCGTCAGAAAAAGGCAGTGCAAGCGAGAAACGCCCTAAGAGCATTAAGCTATGCTAAGCTAGCTAGCCGGCTAATGTGCAAATCATGTAGTTTGTTTCATCTGGTCAAAGCAGCTGAGACGCTGTTTATAAATGTTTTCATTAGCATTTATTAAAATAATTTCCACACCCAAATGTTTACTGCTACGTTCAGAAATTAGCTCCACAAACAAAGCTGATGTGGCGGATCGGGTCAAAGGTCATAGATGGCCTTTTCTGTGCTAAGGTCCAAGATGTGTATCAATGTCAAGCAACAGGAGAAGCAGCCAGACCACTTCCTGTGAGATTTCAATCTTCTTGTCTAACTACACTTGGATGTCAAACTGACCACAGCAGGAGCTCACAGTGTGAAACAGACACCACAGAGGGAACTGAAACGAGGGTTAAAAGCTATTACAGTCGGTCATGTGAAGGTGTCATTACTAAATGTCTAGCAGAAGCAGAATAGCTACATAGCTGGCATCACTGTAGGCTGACAGAATACACCTTTAGATCCTCGTGTTTCGTTCACTGGTGATTTGAGTGTATGCAGTTTGAATGGAAATCCGTAACTAGGGGATTCAATGTACCCTAATGACTATTTATTCTTGATTCTCTGTTGTGTAAATTGGTTAGAGATCATAGAAGTACTCAAAAATATAATCTGCTGAGTGAAAAATATTTTTTAATCAAGTGTTGAGAGACTTTTGCATTTCACATACTGATTTTTTTTAATTAATTTTTTTATAAATGTATAAGGGTTTAACTGAAAAATGCAGCGTACTTAGCATGATGTTTAATTTGAGTAAGAAATGATTGTCAACCTGTAGCTGGATTATTGTCAGTGTAGCCACTGTCAGCATTAATTCATTAGCCTGTTTTGGCACATAGGAAGCTCTAATAACAAGATTGCTCCAGTTATTGCTGCCAGCTGTTAATTTCAGTCATGTTAAAGTAGCTTAACAAGCTCAACAACATGGGAGGGACTGAAACTTATAAGCACACTTTGTGCGTTTTAATAACGTCACTCTTGTTAAATATAGTTATTTGGCTTTGACATGCATGCAATTCTTTTTGCTGCACAAAAGTGAAATGTTTAAATTCAAATAGTTATTTCATCTGCTCTGTAATTGGTATGTGAATTTGGTGTTACTGTAATTGTTGTTTCTCTGTTCAAATAAGGTTTATACAGTGTACTCTTCTACAGTTGTTACAGTTGTACTGCAGTGGCAAAATGGCTTTGCTGTGATTGTTGTTATTATTAGTTGTTCAGCTCCTTATTTGATAAAGTGTCAACCGTTTTAGTTATTATTTTTGTCTTTTTTCTTTCTTTAGTTGGATTTGTCCAAGCTTTCACCAGAAGAGAAGTGGAGGTCAGTATCATTGCCACACATTTAATGGATAATGCATTTCTTTCATCAGGACCACTGATCTGTTCAACAAAAAAAATCTGTTTTTGCACTCAAGTGCAGAGATACTCTTTCAAGCATTTTTATAAATGAATACCCAATGTTTTTGGTAAAGAAAAAGAACTTCATACAATACTGTGAACTGTGAGACCAGTCTCAGTATACAGTAACATTTCATTATCTCTGTGTATTGTTTCAAACAGTTCAGTCATTGCCATTCAGTGCACCTTTTAAGGGCACACCTATCCTGCATTGTTGTGATACTATGGCTCTTAGCTACATAACATTAGTTAAGTATGCTCTTCTTTTTCCACAGGGTGGAGCATGCAAGAATGCATGCCAAACACGAAGGTCATGCGGCCATGCACGCGGAGATGGTGCTCATCCTCATAGTCACCCTTGTCGTCGCCCAGCTAGTCCTCGTGCAGTGGAAACAGAGACATCCAAAGTCATACAATGTAAGACAAAAAGCAATCAGTTTGAAGCTCGATGTGAAAAGTTTGGAAATCATGTGAAGACGCATAGTTAAAATAATGTTTGTTAGTGTTTTAAGATACAATTGAGCGAGGAGTGTGAGTGTTTTTGCAGTGATGGGTTAGGATAAGAGAATAGTGTAGTCCCTCACAAGTCTGCGTTTTCTATCCACGTGGCAACACATGGTGCATCATATTTATGTATCAATACTTGTTTCCTCAATTAAGGATGAATATAGTATTTTACTTTCTTGTCATAAACTATACAAATATGTAATGTTGTCAGTAGTAGTGTACTACGGGAGTGTAGGGTTTAAATGCATCCTCTAACATGTACGCTCTGCTGTCTTGTAGCTGGTGACTCTGTTCCAGATGTGGGTAGTTCCTCTCTACTTTACTACCAAACTTCACTGGTGGAGGTTCCTGAGCACGTGGTTTATCTTCTCCGTCATCACAGCGTACATCTCCTACCGTGCCACTCGCAAGCCGCTGGCCTGCACCACACCGAGGTATAATAACCGCCGTTTACATGTAATCAAATCCTGTAAATGAAGAGATATCCCTTTCGTTATTGACGATTGAACTGTCCGTGACACTGACCAAGGTTATAATAGTTTTGATTTTAAAATTTAGTTTCTATTATTAAATGTTTGTCAGAGTGCATTTGCTCGTTTTAGTTTTTCAGAGAAGTTTAGTTTTTATATACTTTTAGTTTAGGTTTGTTTTTGTTAGGGCCAGCTATAATGTCTCAGAAGAATCACGCTACATAAACATACAACATACAACATACATGGTTGGAGAGCTGTGTTGAAATGGCCATAATGTTTATTGTTTAGTCTTCACACTACTTTATTTTCCGATGTAAAGCAAATGCGGCATAGCCCCATCTCCTGGAAGGTTCAATTTCTGTGGATCAATGTCACGAGAGTTGACGGAAATCTCCTTTTATTCCGTAGCGATTATTCTAATAGATAAAACTTAAATTAATTTACGTTTTAACCAGGCAATATTGTTTGAATTTAGTTTTTCTTAAATATTTTTCATTGAAATGTTTTAGTTTACTATAATAACCCAGATTCTGACATACTCTGACACCATATTTCTCCTCTTTGGCGACTGTAGGTTGGTGTACAAGTGGTTCCTCCTTCTCTACAAGATCAGCTATGCCACAGGAATAGTTGGCTACAGTGTCGTCATGTTTACACTTTTTGGTATAAACCTTATATTCAGGTATGTATTGTCAGTTCCTTCTAATTTCAGTGGTGTTAAATTAATCATAACCAAACATATCGGTGCATATAGACTTGCACCGTTGAAAATAAACTGCAGGCTGCTGTTGACGAGGGTTCATTTTTCCCAGCTTGCCATTTTTGGGATGTATCAAGTTCAGTTTCTTCCTGCTCTCTGTCACACATGTAGCACTTAGCTGCCACTAGATGATGATGTTTTACCTTCTTTTTTTTTTAAATACCCTTTTTGATCCCCACTGCTCCTGCAACACTCACCAGTCATCTGAGTCTCTAATTGATGGGTGCTCTGCATATACTAGAATCCAGCACCAACCAGGATTATAGAATTTGACTGACTTTATCAGGAAAAAAAGTGCAAATAACTCTTTGACTGCCTGCTTCATGGTGTTTCCATGATCCACAGCTGAGCTAAGGTGTATGTGTTTGAAGCTAAACTTTGGTTGTATGAGAAGTAAAATAGAACATAATGTGATGAGTTTATAAATACATTGCCACTGTACGATATTATCATTTGCAATGACCTACAATCATGCGTGATTATCACGGAAACTTCCCTTTAGTCACGGAAATTACAAATGTCTCTTCTCTCTGTTGCTGGTCAGAGAAAGAGCATTTACGTTTTCTTCTTCTGACACACAGGAAGAGGAAGTTGCTCATTTTAGCTGAATATACAACAGGCATAAATCCTCTACTCCTCAACCAACTACGTCCTCTGAATGAACAAAGGGCTGTTTTTACAGGTCATGTAGCTCCTGAGCAGTCAGTCATGACTTGACAAATAACCTTTTGATAAGCTCTATTATACATTAGTTTAGTGAGGCTGCACCATGACACTCATCACTTAATGAGGTCATATGATTCGACAGTTTTTCAAACTAAATAAATTGAAAATGTTACAAAAGCGTAGTTTTTCACAGTTTTCTGATCATAATCATCGTCTGAGTTGATATTTCAGTTTAATGTGGGATTGTCTGCTTCACCTAAACAACCAATCTATGCCATTTCTTTCTTCAAAATAGACCAACAGGAAAGTATCTCAAAGCTTCCTATGCGATGGTCCAACAATTTCCCACTTCCTACCTGGTTTCTAAAAAACATTCTAGCTTGACATCAACATACTAGAATTTAAAGCAAATTAATAGTCTTTCAAAAATAATTAGATATATAAAACCAACAAATCTGTTTTATGAACTAAATAAAAGTTGATGTTGATGTTGAACACCACCTGAGCCGTGATTCCCATACAGTGCATTCTCTGACCAGGATAAAGCCAGAGGATGCTATGGACTTTGGCGTTTCACTACTATTCTACGGTCTGTACTACGGGGTTCTAGGAAGGGATTTTGCAGAGATGTGTGCCGACTTCATGGCTTCAACTGTTGGGGTGAGTGGACAGATTGCAGACACTGTTTCTGTGGAGGTCTGTAAACTAAAATGTAGTTTTGACTTCTCTCTCTTTTCTTTTTTTAGTATTACAGTGCATCCGGCATGCCAACAAAGCACCTCTCTGACAATATCTGTGCAGTGTGCGGTCAGGGCATCCTTGTAGATGTCAGCGAGGAGGGGATTATTGAGAACACGTACAGATTATCCTGCAACCATGTGTATCCTTCCTTGTGAGATATAGATCTATTTACATGCTACTATCTTTTTGTTATCAGTGAAAGAGAAGTTAAGCTGCATGATGGGGTGTTTCATGTCTGTAAAAGGCATAATCATGGCGTTGTTTGTGTCGGAACTCTATTGTATACTCAATTAGCTGCCCAAAGGGGAATTTGAAGAGTTACCTTGACATTTATGTCAAACTGTTGATGTTATCACAGTCAGTTAATCTGAATTTGTATTACTTCCCTCATTGTTATCTTCTGGTGCTTGCCCGCTGTTAATAACACACAACAGTTTGCAGATTAGTGTAGAGAATTGCATACTGTAATAATTATATAGCCCAAATCAGCAGGCTGCTATTGTTGTCTGATATTGGTTTGTTGCTCATAAAACTTTATTGGCACATATGCCAAAACATTTCAGTACATTATAATATTGTAGACTGCTGTTAAAATGCTAATTTACAAATAATCTTATATTTACTGTTACTGCTAAATTTGCTAATAAATAAATAGTTCAACTGCAAAAGAAGACTGAAGTTAATAATTACTAAACAAATATTGGCCAGTATATATTTATAGTATTTCTTTATTATCCCTCAAATATGGACTTTGGCATCTGGCCCAAAAATAGTTGGTTTCTAGTAATTAGTTGAATTTCAAATCATATTTATCTGTCCCAAACACAATCATACACATTATGTGTAGTGAAATGTTGTTATGCCTAGGTCCAGAAAGTATCCCACAAATAGAATACTGTACAAAATAAAATATTTTACAAAAAGAAACAACTATATATTTGTATATTTAAGCCTGTAGCATTAGTGCGCTGTCTGCCAGTTCAGTAACTCAGCTAGGCCTTTTCTGTCCTTTATAAAGTACTAATGATTGCTTTCTAGAACTGTGTTGTGGTTTTTTTACAAATTAATGTTTCATAACAGGTTGAACAATGGCTACAAATGCAATGTTTTCATATTTCAACCATAAGCTGCTTATTATAATGACGTGAGTATTTAAACTGATGCCCACGTACTGCAGTGCCGAGCCTTAACTCCACATCCAGGTTCCATGAGTTCTGCATAAGAGGGTGGTGTATCGTCGGAAAGAAGCAGATGTGCCCGTACTGCAAAGAGAAGGTGGATCTGAAGAGGATGTTCAGTAACCCGTATCCTTTTTATTCTGTACACATGTGAGCTTTACATGTTTGTTTCTGTGCTGCATTATTTCTGTTCTTTTTTTAAATATACCCTAATGATTCCTGAGTAAAGCTGCTTTCACATGATCAGCGGTAAAACATGGCTGTGTCGTGGTTTTCCTATGGAGAGGTCAAAATTACCACAGACCGCTGCGCTCAGTGACATTTATTTCAACTTTGACCTGGATGCTTCTGACTTTTTGAAAGCACAACCAATGAGATAATCGCTGTTTGGAGATAACCATAGAAACACAACTGACTAGCTGCCTTCACCGCAAGGCTCTGCAGAACATTTCCTATCATGTGAAGGCGGCTTTAGTTGTTGTGCTTTCACATATCATACAGTATAGTAATGTGCACACAGACTGTAGAGAAGGTAGACAAGTGAAAGTAGGTCCTAAAACCTAAATTGGGCATTTTCACAGATGACATCCAGCCAATGTTCAGGAAATGCAGTCATGCCAACGTACAGGAGAAATACGTCTTTTATGTAATGGGGGGGAAGTTTTGACTGCAAAGTTTGGGTGAATTTTTCAGGCAGCTATTTGTAAAGAGATATGAAACACTTACAGGTTGTAAACCAAGTTTCTGTTCCTTTTTTATGGCTCAGTTTTCACTAAAAACTGCAACGCTATATAATAATAATAATAATGATGCCCTTTAAAGAAACTGATGGTTTCGACAGCCTCGTGGTCATGTGCCACCAGTGTTATTAAAGCTTTATAAAGTCATCTATTTATTTACCATTTAGATTGCTGTTGAAGGTTTCTTCCTTAACCCTTTTCTTTATAGCTGGGAGAGGCCACATGTCATGTATGGACAACTTTTAGACTGGCTTCGGTACTTGGTGGCCTGGCAGCCTGTCATCATTGGATTTGTGCAAGGCATTAACTTCGTCCTGGGTCTGGAGTGACCTGCAACTGTCAGAAATGGACATAACACGCCATAAGGAGATATGCACTGGCTCAAAAGACTGAGGGCTAATATTGAACTAAAATCCCAATAAAACGTGTCTATACTTTTTTTTGTATATATTTATAGGCACATATTGTCTGTATTTACAGTTCATTTGAGTTTTATTGATAATCTGAATTTGGATGTCTGTCAGTTTCCCAGGATTTCCTTCACGCAGCATTACACCTTGATAATTGGTTTGGGCATCTTATGGCCTAGTAAAGCGGTTCTAAAAATCATTAGAGGGGTGCTTTTTACTAATTTATGTCTTAAGTGTTTGTTAATTCTTAGTAAAAGGGTCATGCTGGAGTTTTTCATCCTCACGTCTGATGGCTGTCACACATGAGTAATAAAGATTGAATGGAAATGAATACAATTGCTCCCTGTGCCTCCAAAGTACACGTCCACATTTATGTAATCACTCCTATAGCTGTTTGACTTTGAGTCCATACTTTGAACTTCAGAGACATGAGTGAGAGTTTCCTAAGCGCAGCCAGTCATGCGTCATGACGGGAGGCGTTGTCATCGTGGGAAAAAAGTGTGCGTCGCACTTAAACAGAAGATTCCTCAAACAGTAGTTGATAAAAATGAAACGGGATGTTACAGGATTTCAAAATCTCTTAACTGTATTTATGGACACTCATCCATACCAACGGGAAGAACATATAGTCATAATTACTTTGGCCTTTAAACCTTGTAGAATATCACACTTCACAGAGTTTGTATGATTTGAAGTGGAGAAATGTCTACCAAACAAGGTTTTCTGTTTTTACTCTCATAACTAAATAATAAATAAAGTTTTGTATTTAAAGGGTCAGTTCACATAGATTACAAAAGTTGTATCTAGCCATCAGCTGGTTTTTGTTTGGCTGTTTTCTTTGAAACTACTTTCTACCAAAGAAATAGTCCCGGTGATACGGTCGGCTGTTCTGTGGATTACTCACGAGTTTCTGGAGCGACACGTTGCCTTTTTTCAAAGTTGAGCAGTACGTACTACATTTAACCTCTGTTGTATTGCAGTAGCAGCAGAAATCTCAAAACGGTACATCACAAAGCCAGGTAGAGCTGCAGCGATTAGTCGACTAATTGATTATAATTTTTCATGCAAAAATGGCATGACAGTCTCAAATAAAGATATTGCCTGCTTGTCTCTGCTTTATTTCAAAACAAAGTGAATATCTCACTTCAAATCGATTACTCGATCAATCTAGAAAATAATCTGCAGATTATTCGATGATAAAGATTATCTATAGTCGTCGCCCTAAAGCCAGGCAAAGAAACAATCTTACCAGAGGTAATAAAGAAAATATATTTTTTTATTTTGGGAAACTAACTTATGGGGAAAGAAAACAAACCTTTTATGATGAACCTTTAAGTCTTATTTTGTTTTGCCGTCAATGTTTAGATCAAGATCAGTTAATAAATGGTTTAGATCGTGTGTATATGTCTTTATCCATACATCCTTGTGGTTTATTTTTCCAGCATCTAAAGCCAAGTTATTGTCCACTGGATGACATTATATATATTGGGACAATCGGAATCACAAGACCGAGAGCTGTGAATTAGTCAGCAATTAAACTGACAAGCGTTGACAAGCGTTGGCAACTTCGTGAGGAAATCCCCATGTACCATATGTCCACGCATTGTGATTGTGTGGGAGTAGGGAAGTGAATTATGTTTGTGTGTATATATAGTAATCCAAAACGACAGTCAACAGCAAAAAGATCTCACTGGAAGAGTCGCTATGAAGCTGTCATCTGCTGTCAAAGGTATTTCTATGTATTACCAAAATCCGTCCTTTTCACTGTATTATGGAACTGTTTGTGAATATGTTGCATCTCAACAGTTTTTGGATCGTTGTGTCTGCTGCTTGCAGATGGATTTCCAGGTACGGTATATTTTGTGTGTTACAAAGTCTGATTTTGATGTAATTATGTTTTTGTGTGAACCTACATTTCTTTTTCAGTTTCTGAGGATGAATCTCCAAAGATCATTGGGCCAGATCATGTCAAAATAAAAGCTCATCCAGGTATGTACACACGAAAGACCAACAAGTATTTGGTATTTACAGCGTACAGATATATTAAAGGGGTCCTGTACATATATTGAAGCTATACTGTTAAGTATGATGGGTCTGATGTATTCTGACTTACAGGTGAGAAGCTGTTCCTTCACTGTGAAGCGTTTGCAAACTGTAAAGATGTGACACTCATCTACTGGCTGGTCAATGGCTCTTTCCCCGAAGACCTGCTCAGCAGTAGCAGAATAATAGAATCAGAGGAGTGAGTATTTAAGTGTAATTATCAATACACAACTTGTTAGCAGCCAAACTGGAGTTGTTGTTTTTATCTAATTAAGTCCTGCTGTTAGAAAGAAAGCAGGACAAAGTCATGATTGATATAACATCCTGAAACCAACCTGAGCTGTTTGTTTTAGATCGACTTTAGATGATGGTGCAATCCTACAAAGGAGTTTGCTGTTCAAGAATGTCACGGCAGAGGATCTCAAATCCACCTTCACCTGTGTCGTGACAAACGGCGCTGGAACGACCCAAAAGAACATCATTTTAGCAGCAACAGTTAGTAGAGTTTGTAATAAAGGGAAAAAAAGAAAAGACTAAATGTCACTACAGTAGAAAACTTTGAGCCATGCAAACTAATTCATATTTTTCACGAGTGAATTCACGATTCAAAGTTGGGAAAGTTGGATGAAGAAATGTACAAAACTTAAGGTGCATTTGGTTCCACAGTAGCAATCATTTTCCTTAAGACCAATTGTGTTCAAATGTAAAAAGATCTGAGAAACTGGAGTATATTTGTCCTCTCGTAATATGAATTTGATGCAGCATTTCGAGGATCCTCTTTATCTAAGGAAACATAAAACCCAGAGGCAATATTCTTTACGTGGAACTGAATGATCCCTTAATTACTGTCATTTAGATGACTTAACCACACAAAGCTACAATCTGACTGCAGAATATATCAAATATTGTAACACTTAATTGCTAAGCTATTTGCTATGTTTGTTTATCATTCCTGTGTCTGCTGGCAATAAGCCATCTTAAAGTGTATACTTTTGAACCATATGAAAATATATTCCATGATGAGACAAAGTCGAATAAATCAATTCACTTAGAAATGTATTAATGGCACCAATTATTTCAAACATAACTTCTTTCCAATGGGTATCATTGTTAGTAACTTCATACATAGCCTGTATAACATACACTGAGATGTGTGGTAGTGATCTGCATTAGAGTACATCTGGTTTTTAGGTATGTAGGATCCACAATAACAGCTCTCAATGCGACGACTGCATCACATTCCTAAACAGCAATGCAAGCATCCAACAAGCAATAATAATAAAGTAAATGTAAACGTGCAAAATAATTCAGTTTTTACCTATTTTAAATTATACTATATACAATAGTAAGCCTAATCAAGAAAATGCAGGCAGCACAAGCAATACATAATCATGTCCATCAAATATAAAAACAGGAAAAAAATAACTCCCACATTAAGTTAAGTATTATTGTGTTTCACACCATCCACATTTTCCTTTAAATATTCTCTTTCCACATCTTTGGTACATCGGTGTAACTTCACAAGTGATTATGTATGTTGGCTGAATGGGAGAGAAACATGTTTCTCCATCAGGGCAGACATGCCTTTAACGGTTTTCCTCTCCCATTGGAAAGCACAATGATCAGTTTTTAAAAGAGTTGGATCAACTGGATGCTGCCTCTGAGGCGCACACACCCAGCTCTTCCAAGCAGCAATGCAAGTTGCTATTCCTGCCAGGATACTGATTTTCTCTGATCCTCTTCCTGATGAGGGCAGCAGCATCATTAGTAACTGTCGGCCACGTTAGAGGAGATGTGCAGAATGGTTGAATAAGTTCCAGGTTGGTCTTAAGAGACATTCCAAGCAGGAAACGCAGGAAAATGTCCAGTTTACCATCGTCACACAGCAGGCTTGAGTCCACAGCACTCTTGTACAGCTCCATCATCGTCCTCTGCGCCTTGAATATCCCCTTGAACCTGTCTTTCAGCTGCTGCTCAAACATGTTCTTCCCGTGGTTTATGAAGGTGAGAAACACATAAAGTGCAGCCAGGTACTCCTGCATGGTGGGGTGGATAAAGCTGAGGACATGCTCATGACACAAGACAAATGGTTTTGTCAGGTACTGTGTGCACATGCCACTGTTAATCACCGCCTCCTCTTCCTCGACTCCCACCACATTCCAGTTGAACTGGTCGATGCGGAACTCGTCTTTTTCCAGCATGTTGAAGGCCAACTTTCCAAGTTTCATGAGGAAGTCTTCCTCTTCATCTGGGCTCTGATTTGGAGCTCTAAATGTGCGATGCTGACGCATGAGTGCAAGCAGCAGCTTTGTGTACATGTAGGTGATGCTCCTGGGCAGCTCGGCCTGTGTTGTGCTGTAGTGCTGGTACTCATCAGCCACCAGTGAGCAAAACAAGGGCAGGTGGCACATGATGCGGAGGGTTTTGGAGGAGTTGATATACGCAATGACTCGAGCTGCTTGATCTGGGTCCGGAAATCTCTTCTTAAAGTACTCGTCCTTATCAGGGTCACGGAAACCACGCACTTCAATCTCACTATAATGCGTATCAAAAGGGATGCAGTTCTCTACTAATGGCCGAGAAAAGACCAGGAATATGCCGCGGTAGAGCAGCCTCGCTCTGAAGAGGTTGACCACGAGGACGTTCAGGGTGGTGGGATCTCTGAGGTCACCGAGAAGCAAAGTGTTTTGAAAGTCAAGCTTCTCTTTGTACTCATCAAGACCATCAAAGATAAACATTATTTTACAGTCATCGCATCTATAATCCTTATCCCTCAGTTTTTTTGTTTCTGGGTAGAGTGTTTAGTATTATTTCCAACAGAGAGACCTGAGAATCTTTAAACTGTTTGAGTTCTCTGAACGGCAAAGGAAACAAGAAGGACACGTGTTGGTGGGAGCGCCCTTCAATCCAATCGAGGATTAACCTTCTGACTGCCATAGACTTCCCTGACCCTGCCACTCCTTTAACTAGCATGAGCTTTACGCTTGAGTGCTCCAGGTCTTCAGCGGTGAACATGTCCTTAGTAGAAAGCAGTCTTCCTTCTTCCGTGTTGCTGTCCAGCTTTTTTATGGTCATGACCTCATGTTCAATATTTGGGCCATTATTATGTGTTGACGTTATGTAGAGATCAGTAAAGACATCGTCAAACGGCCTCTTCTCTCCCTGCATGGCCGAATTTTCACATACTTCGCCGTATGTCCTCTTCAGAGTCTCGCTCAAATCGTGACGTACTTCATCTGAAAAATGAAAAATGTGCATGGAAATATTCAAGATTTTCTCATTTCTTTCAAACTGACAGTGAACTGGGTGAACTTTAAAGGGGACATATCATGCAAAATGAACTTTTTTTAGTGCTTATGTGCATACATTTGGGTATCTGGTGCCTACAAACCCACAAACTGTGAAATAAGTCATCGCAGTCAATTTTTTGTGGGCTGCAAAGGTCAGAAAATACATGATTCAACAAGCCATTCAGATGTGGCTGCCCTTTCTATGTCACTTGCAAGTTTTTTAGAATATACTAAATTGCATTTCTGACTATTATCCCCTTTGCCTTGTGTAAATATATTGTCCATCCCTTTTGTTTTGTTTAAATTAACAGTAATAAGAGATTAAGACACACAGGAGCCTACTTACTTCTGATGCACAAAGTCTGGAGGAAATCAACCATCGACTTTTGCTTAATTTCCTCAAGAAGGGTTTTGGTGATCTGCAAAGAAACCTCCAGGTTGTAACACTCGAGCAACCGATCCACAAGGTCCACCAAGTCCATGCCTTGGGGAGGAGTGATGAATGACTTTGGGTAACGCTTCCACAGCATCATCTTGAATCCCCTGATGTCCACCTCGGACAGCTTCGAAAGGGTTTCACAAATAGCCTAATTCCAAAGGAAGGGTTCATTTCAATGCTGAGGTATTTAACTCAAGGATATTTTCTATTTCACTTCTTTAAAACGGTAAGACAAACACAAACTAACCTTGAAAGTGAATGCCACTGTCAGAGAAGGATGCGGAACCTCATTTGGGTCGTGGATTAACTCAGGTGTGTCAGAAAGCTCTGAGGCGGCGTGATCTTTGCTTTTAACCCTGGTGAGGCCACAGTGGAGAGATTTAAACAAAAAGATTAGTGTTAGTTCAGTAATCACTCAAACTAATATGTGTAAGTGCCTTGCAATGGGTGTATTTTTTACTTTTCACAATCGTCACTCTCCAAGGAGTAGCAGCTGGAGTATGAATCTGCTCTGTTCAGCTGGACCCTAAAACCAGAAGGACAAGTGGGCTTGAAATAAATTCAATGTAACTACAAGATGTCATTACAGTTGACCAACCTTTACAATAAAAAGTACCAACAAGATAGGGTTTATTGAAAGGTTCATACAAGCACAGCTGCTTCCTGGGTTTACTGTGATGAATGCATGAATTTATAGACCGAATGCTGAGTCTTTTTGTACCTCGTGGAGGATCCATCTTCGTCATCCATGTTGCTTAAGTTCTCCTCACTTGTCATTGATCTGTAGCTCAGAGCTGGAGAAAAGGCCCGGTCCACAGAATGCCTGAAAAAAAGAAGCATGGCAGAGCGACAGTTTGTTAATTGCTTAGTGGCGGCATAACAAGCAATCAGATACATTTATAGTACATGTCAGATAAGCAGCCCACTTTAAAGCTCTTTCTCAAGCAGCACAAAGACCCTCAAAGTATTTGAATGGGGGACAAGAACTTATTTAGGGTTGTGGATTTATTTATAATTTTTCTTGGCTTTGTATTGATTCTGCTAAGACTTTGAATATGTGTCTTGTGAGAGTTTTGTGGTGAAGCGAACACTAAAGCTTTAGCAATGACACATCTGATCTTTGTGGGATAATGGGTGAGGTAACTCTTAACATACAGCAACAGGTCCAGATCGCCCCCTCAAACCTGTAAAAATATATCCGGATTACATAATAAACCTGCTTCTGTTTTCTTGTTTTGTTTTTGTGCTTGTTTTTTTCCTAAAAACCAAAGGAAAAAAGACTGAGGTGAAGAAGGGGGATTTAATGTGATACATTCATCACATTAAAATAAAGTATATTAGATGAGAGAGAGAGCAGGAGTCAAGTTAGGTTCTTCATCCAGTCCACTAGGGGAACTGATAAGCTGCCACACCACCTTTGTTGTTCCACGTAAGGTGTAAGTAACATTTGTTTCACTTGAACTTTGTGCTCTACCATCTGCAGAAAGCAAATGATAGTATAGGGATAGTGGTTATTTTTCAACTTTAGATATGTTTTAACAATTCTCCATAGAAGTACTACCCAGAGGTCCTACCCTACAGTGAGAGAGGACCCTTCGGGATTCTAAGTGAACAATCTCAGTACCAGAGGCCAATGGTATCCATTGGAGTCGGTCCCAGGTCCAGAGAAGTTCTTCTCTCAGGGATGTAGAAGAGGTCTTCTTCATTAGACGCATTCTGTCCTCTGCCAGACACTGCATCCCCGATGGAATAGCTGTCTGACTGCATGGCCATTGCTTCCACTTCAATGCCGTCCATTATATCATAGGTCAGCCAACGACTAACATGACAAGCACATACACTGATCCCTTCTTGTTCTCCAGGGCTGGTCTCAGGACAGTAACCTGTCTGTGCCTGCAGAAGAACAAACATGGGAAAAGTTTACACCAAACCAGATTTTCAGGTTTTTCAGTTGGAAGCTTATTATATCAGCCTGTGTCGGCAGTACAATATGATACTGCATTACCTTGTAAAAAGAAAATGACATGGAAGATAACAATCAAAATGTTAGTTGTATTAAAATTCACCTGGCAATGAAGCATGTTGTATCACAGTTTAATGTCACATACCTTATGGCAGTTATAGAACAGAAACATTAGATTTTTAATTAAAGGATTACAATTACAACACATCATTTTGACTTTGACAGATTCCCTGTAGTGCAAAGTCTCACTGTTCTCTTGTTGCCACTTGTGTTTGTTTGAGACATAGACATTGTTGTGATGCTGTTATAAACTTGATGCATAATGTGATAGATTTGTTTTGATAGCTAGATATGAAAGCCCAAAAATAGCAGTTGTGCTAAGCGTTTTAAGCCAAATCAATTGTAAGATAACACATGTAACGCACAAGCATCAGTGTTTCAAAAGGGTGGTCATGACTGCCACCAGTGTGCCCCTGAGCAAGGCACTTAAACCCTGAGTTGCTCCATAGAGACTGTCCCTGTAGTTAGTTCATTGTAAGTCACTCTGGATAAGAGCATCTGCTAAATTACCTGTAATCTAAAAAAAAGAAACAAGCAAATGTTTGGGAAAGGGAAAAAACACTAATAATAAGTTAACTTTAGGTCTGAATTAAAAGTCATATTTACTGTTAGTTTACTGATTACACAGTTTTCTTCCTCATATTAAACTGGAGACGCTGTAATGGGAAGCTAAAATGAAAAGTTACAGGTCGTCAGCCTCAAATCAAATATATTATTATCATATATTACGTAAAAAACTGAAGCTGCATATCATTCAGTCTAACTGACCGACCATGTTCACAGAAACAATGGTAGCAGCTTTAGTTAGTATGAATGTTTTATGGCCTACTTCTTTGGTACATGTGATTTGTCAGTGTCAGTCTGCCTCTATCCACACGCTATTAGCACAAAGGATGTCTAGTTTGAGTTATAATTACTTTTTATGACTGGTTTATAATTGGTGCAGTTTAACGTTCAATTAAGTAAAACTTTGAATTTGGGAATGGAAATAATACGACACACCAGGAATGCTCAAACCACGAATAAGGCAAGTGATATTTACACAGAATTACAACATTACTTCCATAATGGTCGAAAACGTCGATATTTGTTATACATAAATACATACTGTAAAATTAAGGCCACGAATAAACATTAACTTACCTTCGTTACAGTTTTAAAACATCAGGAAGTCAACATGTCTTCTTCTCGGCTGTCCTGTCACGTGAGTAGCAAAACATTCCAAGGTGGACTCTGCCACCTGCAGTCCGGAGGTGTGAACAACATCCTGTCTGCTCGAGACAGCTCCTCGAGGAGGAGGAGGAGGAGGAGGAGGAATGACCAGTGCTGGAATAAGTATCAGATATTTTACTTAAATTAAAGTAGAAACTCCGCAATTTATAGCATTATAATATTATAATAGCAATTACAGTATTGTCAATTACAAGTAAAAGTCCTGCATTCAGAGTACACATAAAAATATAATATCAGAAGTTTAAAAAAAAAGAAAGGATTCTTTCATAATGTTATTATTATTATTATTATTATTATTATTATTATTATTATTATTATTATTATTATTATTATTATTATTATTATTATTATTATTATTATTATTATTATTATGTGTACTATTATTTCATTGTTAGTTGTAAATTATTGTACAAGCAGTATTTTCATTTTTTAGATGGTCTAGGCGAAACTCATTTTAAGTATTGGTGGGTAGTTTAATCTATAACAAGGCATCATATCTTAGATGAGCTGATCATACTTTTTATATCTAAAATCTTAGTCTGCAAGTCTGACAAATAAATAGTGAAGAAAATCTGCAATATTTATAAGTATTGAATATGGAAATATTCATGTAAAACCCAAGTACCTCCAAATGTTACATACGAAAAGTACATATGTAACTGTACTTACTGCTCGAAATGACCATCCTTACATCCTTGTTGAGTTTAACAGAGCTGACACTGATTTAATTCTGTGAAAAATGTCTGAACCAATTTAGCTGTCATGAAAAAGTGTAGTGAAGTTTATTATTCTAAATGGTTAATTACCTTTCAGAGTATTTTACTATGCAACAAAAAACATACATGCAGAATCAAGTAAGCAGTCATTATCAATATGGGCTATTGCATAAAACATTACCACAGCAAAATGTGTAGGCTTTCTTTCTTTCTTTTAATTAACAGGAAAGGCATTTAGATATCTCACAGTCGGCAAAACACAGGTAATCATGATGAGACTATTAATGATGGCTGATTTCAATTTAAACTGCTTCACTGTCAGGGTCCTGTTATTGTGCATACTAGCCAACTGTAACACTAGAGTTCACACACACACGTAAAATAAAACCGTCATTAATGTTATTAGTAACACCAGTGCTTTATCTACTGTGACAAGTCACTCATAATGAACAGTTAAAAAAAGGATCAAAATTGATGCAGCTGGATGAGAGGTATTGTTTACTTCAGCGGTGTAATGTTAACAGCGGCTGATGTAGACTTAAGTCACTAGCCTCACACAGAGAGGAGGAGTGTGCTGCAGAGATTCACTTATTTTACTCTACACCTCCAGATGTTTTTAAAACTGGTTTGTTTCAAACTAGTCTTCAACCCCAACCGACACTGACTCAAGTGACATCACTCGAACCCCCTTCGACGCCACAAAAGGATTGTTGTTCAATTCGTTAAATTTGTTAACTTTGAACTTTCTTTGTAATTGGAGTGGTTTTCTGTATGGCAATTAAAAAAGATTTTGTCAAACATCTTTTCAGCATTAACTAATGAGGAGAAGGTTTTATGAGTATTGTTTAGCGTGTGTGTGTGTGTGTGTGTGTGTGTGTGTGTGTGTGTGTGTGTGTGTGTGTGTGTGTGTGTGTGTGTGTGTGTGCTGGAATGTCCTTCTGGCTGTTATTTACTGCAAAATATGATTCATAAAGGTAAAATTAGAGCTGTATATGAGCTTGTCCAGCTACATTAGCAAGTTCTCACAGAATCTTCCTCTCCCTATGTTTATTTATGATTATCAATTATGTGGAAGTCAGTGCAAGCACTGTTGGGGTTTTGGCTATATTGGTCCCATTCACCTGCTTGTGTGATATCGTTGGCAACACAAATGTCAGCAAACGATCGGTGATTGGTTACAGGCAAATCTTTTCTTGTTTATGTTCATGCTGTTTAGTTGCTCTTTGAGAGCTGACATTTTTAATGCAGCCTATTGATTTGAGGTTAATACTTATGCCACTCATTTATTTGTGGTGTAGAATAATCATATGTTATTCTACTGAATGAAAGAGTTGTTGAAAAATAAAAATAAATCTATAAAGGATAACAAATATATAGAAACTTAAAGTGTGCGTCATAAGTGTATTTATGTATTTATATAGATGGTATGAGATGCAGTTTCGTATTGGCTGTATGAGTGTCTACGCAGTGAATTGCTCAAAGGCTTAAACCCTGAGGCTGTTTACCAATACAAGAAAAAAAGAAAAAGCGAGGCGCATGTCAGCTTCCTTGTCTCGTTAGTGACCGCTACACTGCGCTTTGTGTGATGGAGGCGTGAGCAGCGACAAAGACGGCAGGAGGAAGCAGTGGATGTATGAGGGGTGATTAGTGCCCGAAGGCTTGGAGGAGAAGGAAAGGAATCATTGTCAGGATAGCAATTGTGTTGAATAGACTTATTAGTGGCTCATGTTGTATTCACATTGCCGTATGCATTATGAATAATTAATGGACTGTATCTTATCATAGTGCTTATCGTGCTTGCAGAAACTAAGTTAAACTTGTACAATCGCTTGTTGCGCCCATATAAAACAAACTGGAAATATATTGAAATTCTATTTAAAACATTTGCCAACACCTGCACGGACCTGGACCTAATCCATGGCTGCAATGCTTCTATCTTGGTCAATCCACAGTGTCCATGAGTGGGAAGCCAGTGAAGGATCATATCCTTTTTTGCTGCATTAGGAACTCCTGGGCTCCTTTTCATGGAGTACAGTAATAGGCTCATGAGCACATTAGCCAATAAGATGAGCACAATTATGGACAACTTGGAATGTATAAGTCAGACTGTCACATCTCTTAAGGACATTAGCTCATGTAAACTTAGATACACTGCTGTAATGTTGTAAATAAGTCATTTTGAAGCTATAAAGAAAATAACTTTTCTTGTTTGTTTAAATTATCAAGGTTCCAAAGTACACTAGAGGCCAGCTTGAGTCTATGTGACAATTCAGAATCTGGCAAAAATATCTTACTAAACTAATATCCACACACACAGTGTAATAGTACAAATGATAGACACAAGTTTTCTTAATTGAACGTATAATTACTGCTTTTGTGCAACTCCATTTTAAGCAGACTGGACTAATTGAGAGCCATGAGTACATGCAAACCGCTGTGGCCCACGGAGGCCTGTCAAACCACAGGCCCTTGTACAGCTGCACTGCCTATATTTCCACCACTGGGCTGGTGACTATGTATTGGATGAGAAGTGTAATTGTCCACATTGCCCACAGATCAACAACAGTAAAGGGTTTTTTTCAATAATGTAAAATGATATCAATTAACACTATTGGGTATTACCAGTACTGCACTGTCTTAAGTGGTTAGAAGGACAGTTTGATCAAAATATCTCAATTACAGTAATATTGTGTTTAAAAAAACAGTCAGCACTGTCCTTTTAAAGGTCCAGTGTGTATGAAATAGTGGTATGTAGCTGTCAGGTTGCAGATTGCAACAACTGAATACCCCTCCCTCACTTCTAGGTTACGAAGAAATGTGAAAGGTCCTCTCTAGAGCCAGAGTTTGGTTTGTCCGTTTTGGACTACTATAGAACATGGCAGTGCAACATGGCGGTCTCAGTGAAGGCGACCTGCTCCCTGTGTAATAATGTAGGGCTAATTTTTAAGCTAATGTTTTAGGTGATTATCCACTAATGAAAACATAATTATGAATATTTTATTCAATTTCTGCCAATAAATCCACCAAAATCATACACAATGGTCCTTTAACGTGCTTACCAATTTTGCTTGTTCATGCCTGAACTGCAGTGTAAGTAATTTCTGCCACTCAGCCAAGCTTTTCATGTAGTCAGATCTTATTCTTATCAAAATGCTGTATAATCTGGATTTCATTAATTCCCATTAAAACACGATTTATTCTGCCTCTTTGTGTGGCACTAATCACCCCTCATACAACACTTCGCGCGGTGAGGGCTATGACTCCATGTCTGTGTATGAGGGAGGATGCTCAGAGCGAACCCAACCTTTCCAGACAGCAGTATGAAGTGACAGCCTGTGCGTTGTTCTCCTCTGCTCTGGATGGTACTGGGATGTATTTTGGAAGGGGGGGGTCGGGCAGCAGCGACCCACCAGCATTACCGCCACTGAGCCTGACATGAATGACAAGTAAAAAGAGCTCTCTCAAGCGAGCAAACAGCTCAGGAATGTGCATAAGTCTGCTGGGCTGCACTCGGGCTTGTCAAAGCGACATTTTGGACCTTTTGGACCTACCTCGTTTTGTTTGTAAACACCCAACCCCAGCAGAGAAGAATTTAGAAAACCATTTTATTTTGCCTTTTTAATTTCTAATTGTATTCTTTCTTTCTTTTTTTTACATTTTTGAGGGGGGAGTGTTTTGTTTGGGGTGTTTTTCTTTTGTCAAGCGCGAAGAAGACAAACTTCTATATGGCACTGGTTATGGAGCCTGTGAGCAAGTGGAGCTCCAGTCAAGTGGTTGACTGGATGAAAGGTAAGGCTTCAGGCACGATGCACGTAGCCAAATAGAAACTGATATCACCAAAATTAGACATTGAAATGAATACAGTGTTGCGCTGCGAGTCGAAATGCATTTCAACTCTGATTCACTCGATGCCAAAAGAGAACAAAACACCTGCTGAGCCTCGGGTTTCTGCCTTATCGCCATGCGGCTGCGAAATGGCTTTTAATTACAGCCTTGAATCATTTGATCGATTTTTTTCTGGCTGTTACAATGTGGAGACGACTTGTCCTCTCAGACCAACCTGTTATCCAGAGCCTAACACATTCAAATCGCACACAACGGATTAAAGCCTCTATTGTGTCCCAGGGTGGTTATTGTTAGCGCGGGCTGCCTCTCAGGAGGCTGGGAAACATAGCGGAGATCCACAAATGACAACACAAATAATAACCCTTCTCTCTGGATCTGGAGTCAGAATCAGTATCTCAAGTTATCAGCCAAGGTTTATTTGTGCAATGTATAAAATAAGAGCTATCACAGCTCTACAACGTCGGAGCTTATACAGCCATCTGTGCCAAATGTTGATCCACAGATGTTCAAAGTCATTAAGAAGTCACAGCTGACAAGTAGCTTAAATAGTCTTAAAACCTCACAGTGCACTGAAACTCCAAGGTGCTGCTCATCCATGAGAGTATATTAGCCCTGAGCTCAAGTTGGCCATTTATTCAGGAATAAGAGCATTTTAGTGTAAATCAGAACATATCCTCAAATTTGGGAAACCAGCAGACAAATGAGGTTCAAACACTCAGATGGTTCCAGTTTGGTAAAGAAGCTCACTTAAAGCCACTTGAGAGAAAGTGATGTTTTGACTGAAGTGAAGAGAGGCCTGGTCATTCAATCTAAGTTGGAAAGCTTAAAAGATAGTTGTTAAGATGAATTCCTCTTTGATAAGACTTGGGTGCTGTGTTGGATGAGAGGTTCCTCAAAGGAAAATTGTCTACTCAAGACTTACAAATACAAGCCACAAGCCTATCAGGAAACTGTCAGGGCACAGATAACTCATTATATTTTCTGCTTTTTGTCTGTTTGCAAAGTTACGATCAAATATGTGCAAGATGTAAGAGGAGATGTTAAACTCCAAGTCTGTGTATTTGTCTGTTAGTACAGTAATTGTTTCAGCCAAGTGTGTTGTTTTGCAGAGCCTCGTGCTCACGTGTCAGGCCACAGCCCTTCAGAGATGCTCCAGATGAAACATACACATACATCTTTACTGCCTCTCCACACACACGCACGCACGCACACGCACACACACACACACACACACACACACACACACACACACACACACACACACACTCTCTCTCTTAGTCATCATTCTAAGCCTGTGGGCCTTTTTCTGCTGGCTCAGACATATTATGATTGCAAGAATCAGACCTCTCTTAGTATGAATTGTGTATTACATATACCTGAATCTGTTGCTACCTTTTAAACAAGATGTTTTTTGGCTCAGTAAAGACAGCATATAGCTTCATGGAGGATTTATACAAACAAAGGAGACACAGGGGTGATAGGATGTAGAGAAAGGCAAAGACAGAACGGCCACAACAGTTTAAAGAGATCTAAAATGATCTGTAAATAAGACGGTAGTGAGTAATGTAGGGAGTGAGAAGCGGAGGTTGAATATGAGAGAGGGCTCTTCAGCGTCCCACATCTGACAAGTGGAGCAGAGACGATTCTGTGCCCAGAGCCCAGTAATGGTAATTTAAAGTGAGGGACAGAGTGCCACCGAGGGAGAGGAAACGGAGAGGGGGGTTTCATTCTTGTCTCACATCCATTCTCAGCTCCTGAGGACTGGCAGCGCTTGGTTGTTAGCATTCACAGGTTCCATTATTAACATAGCGCTCCGTGATGTCACTGGAGGCCAAATAGGGGCACCCTGTGACCTTCCCACAATCCCACTCTCCACCCCCCCGTTAGTGTTTTGTGTGAGCAAGACGCCCTATTCCCAGCTGTGACAAAGCTGCTCTAAAGAAGAGATTCTCATCACAAAAGAGAAATTCCAGCTTTGACTGAAAATGTGTTCTGAAACAAGTGCGTGGTAGCTGTGCAAACACATACGATATGTTCATTTTCAGTATTGTTTTTATTGCTATTGTTGTTGTGTGTGTTTTGAGGCACAGCCTTAATGTGGGTTTAGTATAATCTCTTCTCTTCCTGGCTGTGTGCATTAACATAATTCATGTGTTGTGAAGTATATCAGATTTATCTTTGTTCTCTTTCAGTCTTTGTTGCACACAGTGACATTTGAAGACAGCGATCAATAACAAGTCGCCTTAAACGCCTTAAACGTCTCTCTTACATCACATTACCAGTGGATTATCTAGAATGGAGATCAGGATGTGTCAGTGCTGCGCTTTTAATTTCTCCTCAGCGTGCCTCATAATCTGACCTGCACATGCCATGGACAGGAGAATTGTTACTTGGTGCAATCAGCAAAGTATATCTAGAGGGGCTTTCTAATGTACGACGCTACAGTCCGAATAGGACCAGTATGAAACAAGGCATTTCAGTTTGAAGCTCTAGCTTCCATAAACAGCATGTTAGTCTCACTTTTAGTCTCTTAACTAGTAATAACCTTTATTTATCAAAGATAGTGCAACATGATGATTTACATATAACAAATAATATGTAAAATCCCATGGGAGTTAATTATTGCTCATGAACTCAGCAGAGAGTTGGATGTGTCATGCCAGCATCAATATTTGGAAAGCATCATGTCCTCTCTTCACGTATTTCTTTATCTGGTCCTGCGATCAGGCAGAACCCTGCTTCGTGGTTTCTATGGCAACATGGGGAATACTTCATTGACATAATGAGTCTCAATTAACTTGGTAAAGAGACTGATTAGTTAAGCCTTCAAATTTTATGCAAAACCATGAAACTCCCTATGTTTCCTCTCTACCGTTTAGCTGCCAGCTAAACCCGACCTGAATGCTTGATCAGGTTTAGGCACAGCACGGAGACACATGTATGTGATTGGTCAATGTCTACGAGAAGACGAGATGAGCAAAGAGGTGTGTGTGTGTGTGTGTGTGTGTGTGTGTGTGTGTGTGTGTGTGTGTGTGTGTGTGTGTGTGTGTGTGTGAGCAGGCTACATGTAAAACTACAATAGAGTGTATTTGAGCAAACACTTGTCCACTTGCATGTCTGCTGAGGTTTATGCATGTGTATGTGTATGTGTGTTGTGTGTGTGTGTGTGTGTGTGTGTGTGTGTGTGTGTGTGTGTGTGTGTGTGTGTGTGTGTGAGTGTGTGTGTGTGTGTGTGTGTGTGTGTGTGTGTGTGTGTGTGATGGAAACAGACCGAGTGTATAGAAAAAGCCTCACAAAAAAAGGCTACTCTCTCCAATGGTAAAAAAAGATAGCTAGTTAGCATTCAGAGCACTCTCTGGTGACATGCAGCTATTATAAGTGTTGGAGCTCAAATGGTTAGACAAATAATTGATTTGTCAATCAGCAGAAAATGACTCGGCCAATTTTTATTTTAAGCGAAAATGCTCAAAATGTGCTTCTATGATAGTAAAATAAATATATTTGGGGCTTCGGACTGTTCGTCAGATAAAACAGACAAACATCTGAAGACATACCTTGGGCTCTAAAAATGATGATGGACATTTTTCACTACTTTCTGACATCTTATTGATTAAACGAATATTGAGCACATTTAGACCATTAAATTATATTTTTCAGCGAAATAGTTTGTTTGCTTGATATGAAAGTGAAGGAAACTCTAGATACAATGCTAGAATCAACAGACCTCAATTATCAAATCAAAATGTATTTACAGAGTATAATGAATTGTCTGTTAAAGTATTTGTAACAATGGTTTCAACATCATAAGAACAGTGGTAGGAAGCTAAGAACATCGTCAACACCTATAAATACAGTCCAATACAATGCTTCTGAAATAACCTGTGTGCAGATTACATACAAGTTGACTTTTGTGTCAGAGAGTAAAAGTTCATTATGGTAACTCGTAAGGTTGTTTTGTGATGCTGTTGTATTAGATTGAATTAGTTCCTGACTTTACGTCTACGCTCTACTGTACTGATGCATGTGTTAGCACAGTTTTTAACCCCCGTCGATAAGGTGAAAGTCAGTGATGGAGACGGGATGCAGAATCAGTTTGTTTTACTCTGCTGCACTTCATCGACTGCGTCACCAAAAGACTTCACACCTGCTGCAGCAGTGAAAGATGTAAAACAAGCTGAGCACAGACACACGCAGACCCTTTTTCAGTTGAAAGCTTTTTTAAGTTTAAAGCTGAAACTGCACCTCAGGACTGTTGAGGAGGAGGAATCTGTCAGATTTCTTGCTTGACACAGACTGTTTCACACCTAAGACACAACAAAATACAACCTGTGCTCACACTTTACGAATTTACAGCACATATTCTGGCGAGAAAAGCAATATCAAGCCTTATTCGAGCCCATAATGCAAATAGAGGTTTCATAAGAAATCAGAAAGTCTGCTACCGCCAACAAACAAAATGTTGATGTTGTCGAGCTGTACTGAAAGTTTTCCTGTCGTTCTGTGTAAATCCCTCAGGCTTGGACGACTGCCTGCAGCAGTACATCAAAACCTTTGAGAGGGAGAAGGTAGGGGGGGACCAGCTGCTGCGTATCACCCACCAGGAGCTGGAGGATTTGGGAGTGTCCAGAATCGGCCACCAGGAGCTCATACTGGAGGCTGTGGACTTACTTTGTGCTCTGGTGAGTCCAAGCTTCCCACACTGTCTTCCCACTACTCTGTACTGTCACCTCAAAGAGTCCCAGACCTCTGCTGTTGGAGGAAGTGTCTGAAGCACATTCCAGGCCTGCACTGGATTAACCCCAGAAATGTGGTGTTGTCAAGAGAGAAAATTGTTTTTTTGTCCTGAAAATTTGACATTTTGGATATGTAAGATTTCAACTGAGCAACAGTGTGGATGTTTAGCTGTTATTTTGCATAAATGTATCATTGTATCATTGGTTCAAATGGTTCACTTCTATTGGGAAAATGTTATAGCCTCAATTTACAAACATTGCAGTTACCAGAGATCTGGTGAAAATATCCTCTACAGGCAAATCTTGCAGCTGTCATTAGTGCTGACATGGTTTACAGCCTCTTGCCGTGATTGTTACATTTTCACAGAGCTTAATGTGATTTCAAATTGGTTGTTTACAAAAGCAGTAAATCCTCAAATTGGAGAAGCTAAGCAATGTTTGTTATTCATTCACCACTTAAGGAATTCATTTGATCCTTCACACCTTTGATTTAATTAAAGTTCTATGTAAATGTAAAGTTTCTTTACATTTTTTTAATTGGTTGTAGGCGTGTCATCCAGCTGTAGTGCCCTGCTGAATCATTCCTTAAGACGCTTACATTTCCTTCGTGTCACACCCTTGTTTTGATTTGCACACCGAGGGAACAGTCAGACAATCAGAAAGTATAAATGGATGTCAATACCCAGCATTAATTACCAATTTGCCGCTATACCAAAACGCACATCTGTGCTGGTGTTAAACTGAGGAAATAGAAAAGGAAAAGATGGTAAAGGATGTATGAGAGGTAGGAATGAAAGAGAGCGGGTGGAATAGAGATGAAGATGGGTACGTGTTAGCCCAAGAGAGACTGGATGGAGATTTCATGGACTGAGGTCACAGATGCAATCTGAATCTAAAGTCCTCTCATCCTGCATCGCTGCACAGGGGGCCTTGCTTCAGCCCCAAAGCTCCTTATGTAACTGGGATTTAGTTTTAAGTCTCTCCGGCACTGCTGTATTGAATATGATTAGTGGACCCTCCTGCCGCGCTCTCCCCTCCCAAGAAACTCTGACGTGACAGACGCCCACAGGCCTCCACGTGCGTGTTTGGCGTACGAGATAATGAGTGTTCTGCTATCCCTCGACATGCAACGTGACAGATGGAGGGAGTGTGGCCGGGTGGATGGGTCAGTGGATTATTTCTCTTTGTGTTTGTCATGGGGCAGCATCTTCTGCAGTGTGACAAAGCTCTTCTGTTGCTGTTTTTTTTTATTCACAGAGCAATATCATGACAACAATTGGTTTCAGTCTCCAGACTGGAGAGATTCTTACAATGCAGTGAAAGTAAACACTGACAAACTGGTCAAACAAAGTGAGTTTACTTTCCTCTGTCCTCTAGAATTACGGGCTAGAGACTGAGAATCTGAAAACTCTTTCTCATAAACTGAACGCATCAGCCAAGAACCTGCAGAACTTCATCACAGGCAGGCGGCGCAGCGGCCATTACGATGGCCGAGCCACCCATAAGCTGCCCAACGACTTTCTTACCTCCGTGGTGGACCTGATCGCCGCCGCCAAAAGCCTTCTGGCCTGGCTGGACAGGTGAGATTTGCAAAAAGGTGCACCTGTAATACATTTAATCATGTTAAAAGGCATCTGTCAACATAATGCTACACACATAAATACATGCACACTGATACATTTCCGCACAATATTTTCCCTTTAGTTCGCGGTTACAGTAGCAGTGCTCTCAAATTTGATTGACAGCCTACAATTAGTATCTAAATTAATCTTAGATAAATACTTATGCATGCATTTTCAAGCTACAGACCAGTTTTGTTTGTTATGTTATGTCTATGACCAAACAGCTGCCAAGAAAAGACGAGTAAAAGCCTTATATAAGTAGACTTTGACAGGGTGGCAAAAATGCACTGAGCAAGTCTATTTATATGTTACTTTATCCCTTTGCTTCTGTGTGTGTGTGTGTGTGTGTGTGTGTGTGTGTGTGTGTGTGTGTGTGTGTGTGTGTGTGTGTGTGTGTGTGTGTGTGTGTGTGTGTGTGTGTGTTTGATGAATTTGGAAGTTGAAAGCAGACAGCATTCAACAGAAATAACAAATTGTATTGCTTTTTTCTTTTCCCGTATAGGCAGCATCCATTCTAATTAAAATTCAATATCCAATCTCTCATTTTCATGTTGAAATACGTCATTGTTGACAAGATTACACTTTGCACTTTAAATATGACTCTGGACTCATGTTTAATATTCTCTGGAGCACAGAGGTAAAAAAAAGTGGAAATGATAATAAAACAAAGGAACATTATTATTCTGTGTGTGTGTGTGTGTGTGTGTGTGTGAGTGAGTGTGTGTGTGTGTGTGTGTGTGTGTGTGTGTGTGTGTGTGTGTGTGTGTGTGTGTGTGTGTGTGTGTGTGTGTGTGTGTGTGTGTGTGATTATGTACACCATTACATGTTTGGAAACGTTCCCACAGATTTACCAATGATTTAGTCTCAAAGGGAGAATGATCTAATGGTTCATTCCAGGTGCTCCTTCTTTTTCAGGTCTCCATTTGCTGCAGTGGCAGATTACTCTGTGACCAGAAACAACGTGATCCAGCTGTGTCTTGAGCTCACTACAATTGTACAACAGGTAAATAAATTGTACAACATAATATTATTATATAACTCAAGCCCAGTCAAGTTGTTATTCCAATTAAATTTGAGATCAAAATACCTCCACTAGACAAGAGTAACCCGATTCCCCACATGAGAGTATTATGGTAATGCTAAAATGCATTGTCTTTGTTTTAAAGTGCCCAGAATGTGTTTTAGAAACATCCGTACATGATATATATACAGTATATGTGCATATGTTCAGAAAGTAATTGATACAGAAAAGACTGAAGCAGTATCTCACATAATTCCTTGTATACATATAAAATCAGAAGATGTATGAGGTACAACAAAGTTCTGCAATCAGTTAAAATGTCTTTAACTTAATAACTTAAGTTAAATATAACTACCTCAGCTAATCACTGATAGAGAATGAGAACTTCTACGTTTATGCACAAGTATTCTAGTTTTATAGATTGCTTATAAGAAATACATATTAAAGTTGGACTTGACTATAAAAAAGCCTTCATAATGTGTTTTCCACTGTCAGACATGCTGTCACATAAAGCATCTCCTCATTCAGCTACAGTTTAAATATATGTTCAGATAACTAAAGACACTGCAGATCAGATTTAATGTTTGAAATCTAACATGGATTAGATTTTAATATCAGTGTATTTGTCTCTGGCCTGAACATGATGACAAGCACAGCCAGCCCTGTATGACCTTGAAAGATCAGTAAATAATGAGAGAAGTGATGCTTAATAGGTTTGAGAACAGTCTCTATGGAGGATAATGTTTACATGGAGTTAAGAGAAAAATGTAAGTGGGAAAAATTGAAGGTGGGAGTGAAAGAGGGCGATAGGGAGAGAGTTGAAAGCCGAGAGGAAAACTGGCAGAGCGAAAGAGAGAGAGAGACATGCCTCCGCATTGGTGATTCATTTGTTTTGTGTTTGTGCATGCCTGTGTGGGAGTGTTGGGGGTTATAGGTGCCAAGCTGCTCGGTTTTTGCTTATATCCACCTACAGCAAAAAATGCCAATAATAACTCCATTTTGACACATTCTCTTGAGGTAACAGTGCTCTCTGAATGTTCCCCAGGACTGCTCTGTGTACGAAACAGAAAACAAAATCCTGCATGTGGTGAGTTGCTGTCTTTATTACACTGTATCAAATGTAAACGAAGCTATAATGCTCACGCTTTAAGGTTTTATTCATCTTTAATATGTCCTCCCCAGTGTAAAACTCTGTCTGAAGTGTGCGACCACATTATCTCTCTGTCCTCGGATCCCATGGTGTCCCAGGCTGCACATTTGGAGGTTGTGCAGCTAGCCAACATAAAATCCACAGAAGGACTGGTAAGACTATCTCTCAATCAGATTTTAAAGGGACATTTCACCACAAAATCAAAACCGCAGATTGTTTTGCTGTGAGTTGCAGAGTGTTGGAGACATTGGCTGGAGAGATGTCTGCCTCTCTCGAATATAATTGAACATATAGTTGAAGATGGCACTCGGCTTGTGGTTTTTACCAAACGACACCCGTCAACTAGCATGAGCCTTTTGTCCACACTTTCTTGTGGAAAGAAACGAGTGCCATCTAGCCATTGGAGAGATGGCAGCATCCCTACGGCCGGTATCTCCAACACTCGGCAACTCACACCAAAACAATCTAGATTGATAAATAGCTCTACAGGTAAGAGGAAAATATGTATTTTTTATTTTGGGGTGAACTGTCCCTTTTAAGAACTACGCACATTTTTGTGAGTTTATCGTTAGTCATCCTAACCAGAATGTCATTAGAGGATATCTGTAAGCCACAGGCTCCCTAAATACATGGTAATTGAAAGAAATAACTTAACAGTAAAAAGCAATAATAATATAATAGGAAATGTTCGTAGTGCAATGACAGAGCTATTTTTGCTCGTAATTGTTTTGAAATTAATTGTAAGATGGTGATATATATATATATATATATATATATATATATATATATATATACTGTTTATATATTACTAAGCAATTTCACTGCAATTACCTTTTACATGGCTCGTAAAATGTAGCGCGCCTTGTTTCATAGAGATATACGGGTAGTTTGTAACAAATTAAGAAGACATTTTCATTTTGGCCTTGCATGTTATTTAGCAGCCTATAAATCAAAAGGTTACTCAGAGTTAGCTACATAGCTAATGAACTCAACTGTGTGGTGTTATTTCTTACACCGCACAGACTTTCTGTCACAGTAAACACAACAATATAATGTAAGAAACATACAAGCCCAATACTGGCACATACACATGAACAGGCTTTCAATATACTTTTCAATACATTTGAGTATGGTTTAATATACTTAAAATATCAAAATGTTAAATTGTTTTCCAGGTTTGATGAAATGAACACAGGAAAAAGCTACCAAAAAAGTAAAGTACAAAACTAATAATGATGATGGATAGTGGTGAAAACTACTAATTACTGAAGTTGCAACAGCATGACTTTTGACAGCTTACTGACTTCTGTTGGATTCAAATATAGCATGTGCAAATGATCTTGCAGCATGCATCTCACTCACTGCAAAAATCGTTAATTCAGTGGCACAATCATTAATACTAACCTTTCCTGATTTAGATTCTTCCAGTTATATCACAGTTTTAAAACGTGGTCCCTTCATGGTTTTGGCACCATGCGCACAGGTTTTTTATTAAAGTGTTGGTTGACCCAAATAAAAAAACAAAACAATTAAAAGAATATTTGCTCATTTACCTCTAGAGATATCATGCCATGCAAATAGTTTTGGTTTTGTTGCCCATGTTTTGAGATACCCAAAATATCCAGATACAGAAGACATCTGAACCTCAGTGCATTGCAGGTGAAGGGGATTTCATTTATGGTGCTCACAGCATTGAAGTATTGCCGTTAAAAACCCCTGTTACTGGGGTTAGTACAAAGACCTTACTGTTCACGTTTTTTTATCCGGTTAGTGTCTGGGACATTGTCTGGAACGAAAAGTGGCTGTTAACATTTTTAATTGGCACCTTAAACATGAGTCGTGGTATCATTTCCCATTTCAAAATCGCCTGGATAGTGAAGTAAAACATAAAGACGGTGTGCTGCTGTACTGTCCAGTATCTATTGGAGCTAACTGTAGATGTCCCAAAACTGGGTTTTGCTGAGCTTGTGGGCATATGAGTCAGCTGATAAAAAGAAACATAACGGGAACATGTTGTGCATGTTGAAATAAGCAAAATACAAAATGCTTAATTTAGCAGATTATATGCAGCAAATGATGAATGCACTTACTTTGGGGACAAACTGTAGGTACTGTGTTTAGTAGCAGAGAAGACACTTCTTTTTTGCTGCCCCTGTATAACCATCAGCACTTGGTTGGACTCCATCTTCGCACTGACCTACACTCAGGCACGAGCGCCCTGCTTGGGGCCACAATAAAAAGCCCCACCCCCACACAAATGCTAGTAGGGGGCATGGAAGTTCTCTCATCCGTTCAGTGAAACCTGAACACAACAGTGGGCCAAGTGGCCTAAAAATAAACCTCTTACACTCATCTTGAAGACTGGCATGCTGCTTCTGTGTATCTGCGTGAGAATGTGTGTGTGTGTGTTTGTGTGTCAGAGAGTACATGTTTACATCTGTGTGCGAATGTGTGTTGGGGTGTGTGTTTGCGTGTAATGCCCTTTGGATCCCTTTTAGTGGAAACTTTGAGTTTTAGCTCTTCTGCAAGACGGACGTAAATAATCCTTCATGTTTGATTCAGTCCTGCTTGAAGGAGAATTTGAATGAGACGCACTACACGACATTTATTCAGATTGAGCCATGTAGGTTTGAAAATTATATTTAAGGACCTTTCTGTAGTCTTTTTAACATTTGCCTGATTAGGCAAAGCCACTCTCAATTTGAAAAACCTTCACGTCTTGCACTGCTGCTAAAAAATAATTGAGATAAATCCAAACTCCTACCCATTTTGCACTATACGAGCAGATTAAAACAAATGGATTTGCAAATATGCAATGACCCTGGTCTGTTCTGCAAATGGCTGTGTGGCTGAGTCAAGATCCATTGTGTTAAAAGAGGCTTATGTTAGAGTTTGCTTTGTGACGTAATCATTTATCTTCCTGCTGTCTTCCCACAGGGCATGTATATCAAATCAACATATGATGGTTTGCATGTAATCACCGGGACAACAGAAGGAGTAAGTACAAGCCTCTTTGTGTACTTGGCCTAACTGCTCATTCACGTGTAGTGTATGTAGAGTGAGGTGTGTCACTTATGGTTGTATCACAGTAAGCTCTGCCGTGACAGTGAAATTGAGCTGCATTAATGACTCTGCCTCTCTGTCTATCCATCAGTCTCTGGCTGACCGCTGTAAGAAAATCCATGCTGGAGATGAAGTCATTCAGGTCAATCTTCAGACAGTGGTAAGACCAATAATGTGTTCTTCCACATTTTCTGCCTGAATTTGCATATGATTTTTGTAATATGCATTTGTATTTGCAGATTGTTTATGCAAATGTATGTTTAATTAATATGCTTGTTTTGTACACAAAAAAAGTACCTGCCTCAGATTGTGTGTATGTAGTTCCTTTATACACTTTCATATCTGTGTACATCCACATTGAGCCACCGCAGCACTGCTGGACCTGTTCTGTACAAGTGGGTGGCTGTAGTGCCTCTTGTTGGTAGTTTTGGATGTGGATATTTTACTCTGACTGATTGGATGCATTTCTTTGCCCGTCACAGGGTCAGTCGGATGGTCAGTTGAAATTGTTGAACTCGTGCTCACAAGAGCAATTCAGTCGATCAGGAGGTACCTGCTTAGGGCCCTTAACAAACTGTGGGAAAAAAACACCATTTTCAATGTGATTTCTGTTAGGAGCGTCCATCACACCCATGATGCAGCCACACAGGTGTTTTTACTTATTAGTTAGACCCCTCCTCAGGACAGGGTGGCTGTGTGTGGACTGTGCTTGATTGACATTACCCTCACATTTCAATTAGTTGTGTTGCACCTGTTAGAGAGGGGTAACTTACAAACCGTGAACTTTTTTTCCAACTTTTCTTGTGGCGTTTTATAAGATACATAAGAAACAAAGAAAAGAGGAATTCGGGAAAGACATGTAACAAAGGTCCTTGGCTGGGGATGTTGCCATGCATGGTTGTCACCTTAAATCCCTCGTCCACTGGGGGTACCCCAAGTGTATCCTTCTTATTTTAATGAATGGGTTTAGTGACCTCACTTTATTCCCAACACAACTTCAACCTGAGCAGAGTACTAACCAGCCTAAAATAATTGGCTTTTCACTGGTTTTTACTAAGAGACAAAACTGAACAAACCATCTTTTGCTGTTGTACATAGCATTGTATAAATCCAGTGGAAATGAAAGGAAAAACTTTCGATGGAGCATGGAATACAGCAGCCTTTGTCTAAAATAATTGCTACTTGTGTGTGCAACAGCAAGATGCATGATAATTATACCGCTCAAGTCGGGTTCATTTCAGTCAGTCAAATCACCCACTGAATGCAGCCATTTTTATAGAGAATAAGTGCAAATCCAGAGTAGATTTTGGTGTCAAGGCTCTTTCATCTCCCTGTGAAGCGTAGTTTAAAGGCTTCCAAACAGTGAAAGCGCAGAGGTGTGCATGCGCCTCATGGGGAACCAAAAGAAATACACTGAATCCCAACGGACCTTTTTAAAGAAGATAATTCAACCTGTCATAGCAGGAAAAGCACAGGTGTAATTAATAGCATTAATGAGTCAGTAGGCCATGCATGCACAATACCAGGGTCATGATTTATGTTATTAATTACACCTGTGTGTTTCATGAAGCGTTTTGCTTTCTGATTTGCGTTTCTACTGATTGGTTGCAGCGTTTCAAATTTGCAGCTTGATTGACATCAGTTGTCATGTATTTTATCATCTAATGTTTATTCATGTTTGTTGATTTCTTGTGTCTTAGAACACTATGAAGTGAAGATTATTATCTTGTATTCCTTGTATATTATTATTAGTATGCTGGGGAGGCGGGGGTGAAGGAAAGATGTCCTGCTGTTCCCGAAAAGAGCAGCAGCTGAGTGACTTTGACAGCTTAAGTGGTTAATGACGACAATATGTTAACAGAGATGAAGTGTCTGCGGATCCAAAACTGCGCTGTCGACGGCCATAACCAGATTAACCATTGTTAATACATTTAATTTAGTGCAACCCATAGTTCAGAACAAATTCATGGTTGTTTGATTGTTTATGAACATCCCATTAGTGGCGCATTAGCCACGATGAAACCTTTGGAGAAACGAGGTGATTGAACCAGATGTGTCTGCGGTGAGAGGATTGCTTGAAACCTTCTCTTCTCACAAGAAAACCAGAGGAGAAAAGTACTGCAAAGGTCTCAACAGTTAAGCAAGGGAACAAATATTCAGGCCTGAGAGATAGTGGAACAAACATCAAGGTTTATAAAATACCTAATAAAAAGAAGGGATGCTTGAGGCTGTTCAGGTATCTATAAGCAAAGCAGTCCAGCAGTAAGACAGAACACAGTTAACTGGAATTTAGCATCTTTTTCCTGGAGAAGCAGACATAACAATGGCTGCTGAGGCAAAGGAGTCACATCAACCAAAGGAAAGAAATGAAGGAAAATCCTCCGAGGCAAAAGCTGCCTTGTGATTAACTCTGAAAGTATAATGCATAAGAATTACATAGAATAAGAAAAAGAAATGGCAAATGATTTGGTGCTATTGAGCACAAGATTGAAAGTCTATAAAAAAAGAATAAAGACGGCATGTCAGACATAAATAACTCCAGGCAGCAAGAATAGATTGAATTTCTGGTGCGGGTCAATAAATGAGAAAGGTTTCAGACACATTAAAAAAGGACAGTAAATTTTAACACTGCAGAGTGTTACAAGAATCCCTTGAAGGAAATGAAACAAGAAGAAACCAGTGGCATGACTGTTCATGAGAAACACCTTAAAGCAGAAATACACTTTACCAGGGCAAATCAGAAGATAGTTGATAAAAAGATAATAATCATGAGTTTCACTGCTTTGAAAACACATTTAATTTGTCCAGACACATCAATACAATCTATTTATCAAAGAATAAAGCAGGAGTATAAAAGTGTCTTTTTTAGCCTGTCTTTCTCTTTAATGCATTTTCTGTGTGAATCATTTCCCTGTAGTGGTTGTCAAGGTGAAACATTACTTGGAAAAGAAGAAAGTGATTGCTAGGTCAGTGCCCGGTTTCTCAGGCTGCTCGGAATACACAGGGTGTACTGAAACTCAGAGCAGTCAGCCAAGCAAGAGAGGATATTTCCTGTCCCAACTGGACCTGGCATATTTGGTTCAGCTGTGGACTGTGTTTCTCTGTGCGAGAATTATATTTTGTGCCAAATGTCATCAAAACTGGGTTAAAGACTATTTACAAGGCATGCAGCTGTTCATAACATCGGGGCTTACCACATCATAGCAGCGCCTGCAGGTTGATATCACGGGAGGTGAACAAATGCATCCAACTTTGCATTTCACATCTTCATCAACATGAACCTCAGAGGCTGTGCTGCAGTTTCAAACCATCAGGATCCATTTCTATTATTAAAATAACAACCTCAACAGCACAAAAGTGGGTTAGTCATAAAGAAAAGCCAACTCACGAGCAAATCAACTGCACTGGATGTACTTTGAATCCCAGTACTAGTCACTTACTGAATATTCATATTAAAGCTTATTATTTTTGTAGTCTGAGTCATGGGGATGCCTCTGTGTTAAGGAAACACTCATCATACTATTGTTGTTTTCTAGGTGGGCTGGCAGCTGAAGAATTTGGTGAACTTGCTGCGTGGGGACCCTGCAGGTGTCACTCTGACGCTGAAGAAACGCCCACAGAGTACACTCACATCAACCCCTGCTCTGCTCAAGAACATGAGATGGAAACCGTTGGCTCTGCAAGTATGATGACCGCTTTCATCCTCCACAGATTTGGTTTTTGCATGCCTGTTTGTGTGTAGATATGTATTTGTATGTGTATATCTATGTGTTTCTGTCTGACTGCACAGACTCTGGCCACAAGACACCCATAAATGTCCAAAATATAAGCGTGCAAAGTGAAGATGGGGTTCAATTAAGGCAAGTCACTACACTACAGGCACGGGTCAATTTTGAGAGTTTGGGCTATTTAGCTTCCATGACATGTCGTCTTTCAGACTTGTGGAAAGAAAACATTGTTCTATAAATATATGTTTACTTTACTAAACTAATCTAGATTTCCATTTGCCTATTTATGGAGAAGGCCCTGTACCCCCAGGATCTGAGGTTGGTCCGGATGGGGGGGCAGGAGGTTAGCAGCAACAGAGCAGAGGGTGCAGGTGGGAGTGTGTCTCGTGGAGGAGGTCAGTCAGGTAGGATGGGGCCAGGTTATGGAGGGCTTTGTAGGTCATGAGGAGGATCTTGTACTGGATTCTCTGGGGGATGGGGAGCCAGTGTAGCTTGTAGAGGACGGGGGTGATGTGGTCATGGGTCCGGGAGTGGGTGAGTAGACGGTTACAGTAGTCCAGATGGGAGGTGATGGAGGCGTGGATGAGGGTTTCGGCAGCTGTGGAGGAGAGGGATGGACGGAGACGGGCGATGTTTTTGAGGTGGAAGGAGGCTGTCTTGTTGATCTGTTTAATGTGTTTGTGGAAGGAAAGGGTTTGATCAAAGATGATGCCAAGATATGGATACTGAAGAACCATCGATGATGAAGTTGTGGGTGGATTTGGTGAGCGTTTTTGGTCCAATGATGGTGATTTTGGATTAGTTTGAGGAAATTGATTTGAAGCCAGGATTTTATTTCAGTGATGCAGTTATGAGAAAAAATATACCATTTCAGAAAACTTGTAAGACAAAAAATAACAGTTTTAATGTAAGTAATCAACTGGGGAAGTTTCATAGTGATATCTATTAGGGATTTTTAAAAATCTTATTCACTTGTAGTATCTTACAAAATGTATGAATTTTACAATACAGACCTTTAAAGGACTGTTTCCTCAAATTTAGTTTATTTTCTCATACTCTGAGCTACGCTGCCACTTTATATATCATTCATAGCCTAATTTATATAACATTGTATTTCTAAAAACATGGCGACATATTTATTTATATTCTGCCTGTTGAAAGTATTTATAATGTTTGTGATACAAAGAGATATCCTAAATTCCCTCTGTAAAAAACCTTTAACTTTTACAAAATGGAAACATCATTTAATACATGGCCTTATTCAATTTTCAGATTTCTGTTCTGGAAATGTATACAAATATTTAATAAGGAAATGCCCTGATTTGCATATTTAAACATAACATTTAAAAAAAGTTGTAATACAAAACATAATTGTCTTAATGTAAGTAAGACAGGTGGTCTCCCCTCAATGTAGCACTTTTACAATAGGATGCAATCCAATACAAGATCCTTGAAACAAACATTAGCGTTGTAAAACCCGAGAGATATTGTTGCTATGGGGTTTGCACTGTATTGTGCAGGTATTGCTTTTATTGCGTCCACATTTGGTTGGAGTTTCCAGCATCATTCATTCACACGCTGACATTTCAGCCCTCAGTGGCATCTGTTGTCCTACTTCAGCCAAACAAAGCACATTTTTAGGACCGTGTGCCTGAGCCAGAATGGGTGGAAATGAGAGGGATGTGTATTAATGTAGCCCAGCCTTTCTTTGAGTCCTAGGCCAGAGAAAATGTTTTCTCCCCCCTGAGGCCCTGAAGCACAGTCCTGCTCAGCCTCCTCCCCCTTCACATCACATCCTCATTCTTCTTCTCCACCTAAATCGAATTTGCTCTCCTGCTGGCATTTTTAAGGACAGAAAGGGAGAAACTAATGTTTTCTGCTCCGAGATGTGACTAAAATTAACAATGTCAAGGTAGTCTGTTAAGTTATTGAAAAGAACATTGTGCTGTGGAAACCCTGCAGTAGCTCTGACACACATAATGGTCTTATGATGGAGCACGTCTCCCGATAATACATCCCTGATATTAGTCAGCTGTGAGTTGCGCAACATATTAGCATAGTTTGAGCAGTGACAAATTAGTATTCTGTTGTTGTAAGAGTTTCAGCTCTTACTCATTTAATGAGCTCTCAAGTGTTTTTTTAAGTCCATATTTTATCACTGCAAAACAGGAATCTTGTGATTGGATTACATCTTTCTGAAGTTAAGTTGGTGATATGATTGTATCATAAATGTGACAAAAAGGTAATTACAAAGATATTAGATATTTTGTTATACAGGCATCCTGTACAAACAAGGAGCAGTCCATCCTCGTGTGCCGTTTAACGGACTATGTAGGCTATGACCAGATTTTCCTTGACCTGAATGAGAGGGGAGACTAGACTGCACACCAACCCTTCTTCTTGTGTGCACTAGTTAGAAGTAGAGCATCAGAAACGTACAGTACACTGCTCATTTCACGGTTGAGATGCTCAGCAGCACAGTGTGAACCGAACAAATGGTCCCTGACTGACAAACTGACTGGACTGCTTACGAATTTTCTATGTGTCAATTCTTGTAACTGTTCCTCTCTCTCGCTCCCTGTCTGCCTGTCTCTCTCTCTTTCGCACATGCTCACACATCACACACACTCACTCACACACAGCCAATCTTCCCTCAGAGCCCCAGCAGCAGCGTCGCCACCCCCACCAGCACTTTAAGTACTCCATCCAGGAGGAGTAGCTGTGCCCTGCAGGACCTCTACATCCCCCCTCCTCCAGAAGAACCCTACACTCCCAGGTGAACTCACACTTTCACATAAAACATATATTTCACCAGTAGGGCTTACTTTGTCAAGTAAAAGTACCAAACAGAGTTTTTGACCACTATTGCTTTGGAACAGTGTTTTTAGTGGAACCCCGTCATATTTTTGCGATATCTATAAAAATAAAAGTGAAAAAATGATGCCATCAGTCAAATTCATCTTTTACTTTGTTTATTGTGCGTTTTGTCTCTTTTTTGACAAATGAATTGCACTCAAAATATGAGGGAGGGAGAGTCTGGGACCAAAACTGTACAAAAGCGTACGAAAAAGAACAATCACACCAATGTATGGTTAGATTTAAGAGGCGCTGGATAATTTACACAACATTGTCATGTGTCTACTATTAACATGACATCAATATTAAATGTTTTAAATAACACGATTATCGTCAATACTGGTATATCGCGGCACCCACATTTCCTGCTATTGGTTTCATGTCACTCCACTGACTTACTCCATTGCAACAGTTTGTGTGACGTAACACGCAAACAACTGTTGCAATGCACCACAAAGGCCATGAAGAAGAAGACAACTCCTGTAGCTAATAAACATGGATATAAACAATGGAAGATTTAAAATGTTAAAATAAAATGGCTTTGCAATACATTCAACATGTTTGTCAAGCTGCATGTTTACACTCAGTGTGAGAAACACTGAGTGTAAACATAACTGTAGACACTAAATAAGAAAACTCCACAGGGAAAGTTTGAAAAGAGAAATATATATATATATATAGTATAGTTGTGACATCATAACCTTACAGAAGTCCTTATGGCTCATTTAAAGACACAGTTTCTGAATACGGGCTGTGTGCATTTCTTAGTGGATTGAGCATTTTGATACTTTCACAGTATTTATACAGCACATAGACCTGCTTTATAATCAAAAACACCAAGGGAATATCACTTTTAACAGTATGGGACCTTTAATATTGTGCCATAGACCTCCTTTGATGTCAAAAAACTATTATACTGTAAATACATCAATGAGGTTACACTTCATGACATGTTCCTTCATTACCCTGAACAATGACTGTGACAACAATGAATTTGAGTCAGTACACATACACCACATACACCACATACACCACATACACCACATACACCACATACACCACATACACCACATACACCACATACACCACATACACCACATACACCACATACACCACATACACCACATACACCACATACACACCACATACACCACATACACCACATACCACATACACCACATACACCACATACACCACATACACCACATACACCGTCTGGCTGCCGTAAATACGAACACGAAATGTTTATTAATCCACAGCTGACAAAGTTCCCAGCAAATGCACTATTAACTCCTGTTTGAGTAAAATATGAAATTATAAATTAGGCATCTCTTTTTGACAATGTACGTAGCAAAAAAGTAGCTTTATGCCGATAGCCACAGATAGGCTGGAGAAGTGAGACAGATACTGTTATTGCCAGCCCTATCCTTTAAACTAAAACACATGGCTGTGTTTGACAGTTAACCTGCTGAAGATGTTAAGCTTTCATCCTACAGTACATTTTGATGGTCACATTGCTTCTTCTTTTCACTGACATTAGTCCAGATCTTCACTGACATTAAATATGCTTTCTGCTTTCCATTACCACAGAGATGACAAGGGAAGTCTGTCGGGTGACGAGCCTCAATCGGACGTCGTCCATGTCGCAGAGGGATCTGAGTCACCAAACTCCTACCTGGACCAGGAGTGTCGCCGGCGATTTCCTCTGGTGGAGGAAGATGCTATACTGTACTGTTACGAGTACGACCAGAACCAAGAGGCGTCATCAGCCCGCAGGGGGAGCACTCCCACCTATGGTAAGACCTCGGCCTCGTCTGAAGACTCGCTGCTGTAATCGTGAGAGCCAAGATCTCAGAGCCCTGCGAATGTGACGTCTGTATGCTTTTGAGATGTTTTTGAGACGTCTGCGGCTGTTTGATGTGTGTGTGGGCAGCTGTGTGATATTAACGTTCCCTGCGCCTCCTTGCTCCAGGCAGGCTCAGGCCCATCTCAATGCCGGTGGAATACAACTGGGTGGAAGATAACGAAGACCTGGCCAAGCTGAAGAGAGAGAGCAGGAGAGGTGAGTGGGAGGCAGTGGGAGAGAAAAAACAGAAAGGGAGGCAGAGAAAAGAGGGAGACAGAGAGGGACAGAGGGAGCTGAGGTGAGTGGGTGCGCATCTCATAATATCCTCACCCTCTCAGATCTCCAAGCCAAAAAATAGAAGGATGAGCTGGCCTGTCAAAACCGATAACATGCTGGATATCAGTTCGTGCCTCTATCTCCTCCATGTTTTCACAATCTATCACTGCTCCTTTTTTCCCTTCAACCATCTCTTCGTCGCTCTCAGCTTTGCCGTTTCTCTCTGTTTGGATATAAAAAGTACACTGTTGCTTTGGCAACTGTAGAGATATATCCTGAGACTTTCACATTTTGTTGGTGACTGTCGAGCTAGGTGGTAAATGGAGTGGGAGGAGACTGAATTGCTTTATTTCAGTCTCAAAGAAAGACTTGATTGATGGTTTTGCTTCCTCTGGGGATTGTGTTGATATGTCGTTTCTTTGGGCTTTCCAAAAAGAAAGTGATGGTGCTATATTTATCTAGTTTGGAGGGCTTCCTGCCTGACAACAGCCTTCTTCTGTAGGTAGTCTTTTGAAACATCAGCATTCACTGTTCTCGGAGAGATAGATTGTTAAATTGACAACTGACTGGTGTTACAGTAGCTTACATTAAAGTTTATTATCAGTGTTGTGACATAAACTTTAGCAATTAATATGTGGTTATTTCGTCGGGTTGATTAGTGCCGTATTGAGATAATCGGTGCTCAGGAGGCCGATTATTTATTAATCATAGTATTTCACTGAGCCAACACCAGGGAAGGCCACTATACTGACATTCTTTATTTCTTTTTTATTTATGTAAGTCTACACATTGTTATTGTCTCAGAAGGAGATGCTGCTAATTGCCGATAAATGCTGTTGTTAAGTGCACTCAATTATTCAATTATTACACTCTGTACATTCTTTTTTCAATATTTATAATCTTCTGTATTTGCTCTTATTTTTAATTTTTAATTTCTGTGTTTATGTTTGCACCATTACACACCAAAGCAAATTCCTTGTATGTGAAAACCTGCTTGGCAATAAACCAAATTCTGATTCTGATTCTGATTAAGTAAAATGTGTGTGTGTATGTGTGTAGCCATGATTTTGCCTCTGTTGTGTCCCTGCAGAGAATTCCCTGCTGCGTTTTGCAAGTGAAGATAAAACCCCGGGGGAGGACTTCCTGCTGGGACGGAGCCTGAGTCAGAACAGGAGGAAGAGTGAGCGAGGAAGCAGCCCCACCCATTACACGCTGGTCCCCGCCCTCCAGATGGAGGTCTCCCTGTCAACATCCAGCTCTGACTCTGCCTCCCTCTACCATGTCAGTCACTTATCTCTGTGGAAATTCAATTTCTTTTGGCGTAAGCTAGCGTATAAGTAGGAGTAACACTGGGATCCTCTGCATGTCATCATTCTTGTTTACTTTGCAGGTGTTTGAACGATCCTCACTGATGTCAAGGTCAAAGAAGAAGAGTAAAGGTGAGAGCATTTGGTTTAAAGAGTTTTACTTGAGCGCTCACATGTACTCAAACCCAAACATGAGCAGGTGTTTCTCGATGAGTGTTTTCTTACACCCCGTCTGTTCTGCTCCCCTGCTGGCGCCTACAGCTGGAAGTCCCATGTCTTCAATCAGTAAGCGGCGGATTTCCTGCAGAGACTTGGGTCAGGGCGACTGCGAGGGCTGGCTGTGGAAAAAGAAGGATGCTAAAACCTATTTTTCCCAGAAGTGGAAAAAGTACTGGTTCATCCTGAAAGACACATGCCTGTACTGGTACATGAACGAGGAGGTGAATATGATGATTTGTGTTTTTACGAAAGAGCAATTAACAGAATTAAGCCTTTATTCATCACGTGGCACTTGATTTAACTCTGCTTTTGCTTGTCTCAGGATGAGAAGGCAGAGGGCTTTGTCAGCCTCCCAGAGTTCAAGATTGATCGTGCCACTGAATGCAGAAGGAAGTAGTGAGTACTGATTTCCACCTGGAAACCAAGGATCAAGCTTCTTAAATTTGCATTTCCGTTTAGCCTCAGAATTGGACAAATTAGATACAAATTGCTTGAATACAAAGCTGACAGCAGAGACTTCATGTTGCATATACGATCATACAAATGTATTATCGCTGCAGAGGTAACCTTGTGCAAATTGGTTCTTGGCAGGAAAAAACATTGGCATATATATTGAATAATTTAGGGGATTGACCATGCAAAACAGGACAATTCACAGAGGACACCTGAGTCACACACTTTATGCTCTTTCACATTGCATTTTTACTAAGCTGACATGAGGACAGCAGATGCACAAATGTAAGGCTTTAATATAATTTTGTCCTTGATATCAATTTAAATGTGAGATTATGAATAAAAAGGTTCAGATACAGTTCGCAGAAGCAATGCTAATAATAGAAGATAACAGATAACAGAAGACTGAACGTATCAGTACATAGTGCAATGTTATATATAAAATAAAATAAAAGCATACCAGAATTTGTTCATTAATGGGTTAAATGCCAGAAAATTCAGAGGTTTTGAAAATCATTATAAGGTCTTTATGTTTAATAATTATGGCTTACCTACGTATATATATCTAAATCATGCCACTCAGCCTGTGGGCGCAGGATTGTGTTTTCATGCACATGCTTAGTGAAACTGACTCAGACTTGTGTTCAGCTCTTGAAAATAGGCAGAGCCGTTTATCTTATGATGCAAAGTCTTGCTGTTTCTGTGTCAGTCTGAATTACTGTGAGTGTGTGTGTGACCGCGTGTCTGTTTACCTCGACAGTCTTCTGTATTCATATGTTAATTTACGCTATACGTTCCCCGTTCTCGTGCTTAAATATACCCTTGGTTCTCTTTCAGCGCTTTCAAGGCTTGCCATCCGAAGATAAAGACCTTCTACTTTGCAGCGGAAAATGTAGACGACATGTCCCGGTGAGTTAATGAGGCTGTGATAGTCATGTTGTAAACTGCCCCTATAATCCCAAATCTGCAACCACATGTATACTCCTGCTGGCCGGAAATTAAATCCCCCTACCGGACTGCCCACTCTCCTTGAACAGAGCAGTTTTGTAAGGTGATTGGTCAAACAGGGAGACACGCACAAGATGTTTTATTGGATGTCAAGCTGTGCGTCATGACCGTTATCCCCCCCCACAGGTGGCTGAGTCGTCTCAGTATGGCAGTGGCAGGATACTCCGAGCAGGAGAAAATTCCCCAGGACCGAGGTGAGATTAGTCACAGACCTTTCTTGCAAAGGATTCTCCGTCTGTTACAGGTCACTGGTCAACACTTATATAAAACACCATGATCGAGGAATCTATATAAATAATGTAACAAATAATGACGAACGCATGGATAATTATTTTACCAAGACTTCACTTGGCAAGGTTTTAATCCCATATCACAGGTTCACAGCAGTCATGCGGCAATCACGAGAACACATTTCTACATCACCCATTTTTCACTTCCATATCCGATTCAAGCAGCTCTGCTTTGTGCTGGATTTAAATGCTAATTTTAGGGGCTGAAGGCGTGCTTGTTATTTTTTATATTCTGGTGTTCTTTGGCTTCTTACAAATGGACAGGAAATGATGTAACCAAACCCTTATGCTCTATTTAGAGGAGCCTACGTAGAAACCCTGCACAGGTGGGCGGGTGAGATCAGGTTTGTCATCGTTGGTCTTATGAAGAGGGGGCTTCTTCCTTCTCAGACAAGTTGCTAAATTAGACCCTAACGCCTCAAGAAGACTTAACAGGAAGTTCTCACATCTTAGATTCATCCGTCTCCATATTTAGCCTCAACAGTAGTCAGGTACGGACTTACATCACACACCTACACTGCAGCTACACCTGTCACAACACTCATTTATGGGCAGAGCGGATATTTTCTGGCCTGACGCGGCAGTTCAGAAGCTAAACCTTTCCTAAATGATCAACTACAAACCTGTAACTAAAGTCTCATTAGCCATGACAAACCAGTGTCTCTTAAAGGTAATAAGATTATGATGTAGGTGTGAGTGTAGCTGCTTTATTTTGATAAAGGTTTATAAAAAGGTTGTCCTTTATGCTGCATTGAAAGTGCTTGTTTTTGATTCTGCTATATTAATAAAAACATGACCCAGTCTGTTCGTTCCTGACAGATTACTGGAGTGAGAGTGATCATGAGGAAATGGAGATGCCCTCGATGTCCAAACAGGACAGTCCACCACCACCTTATGACACCTATCCCAGAGCATCCTCAGTGAGTCTGTCAGCCTGTCGTTTAGTAGATATGTGGCAAGCGTCTCTTTTTTACTTGCTAACCATCTTGCTAACTCTCTTTGTGTTTAGGTGAGTCCCTACCTGGAACCAAAACGTGGCCACCTCTCTTCTTCCGACACGTTCCAGTCCCGCTCCTCTCATGACGACTTCCACTCCGAGTCTCAGGACGGCAGCAGCAGCAACAACGGCGTCTCCCCCGGACAGAAGTCCAGCAGCCACCGAAACTCGTGGCAGGACCAGATGGAGAGCAACGCGAGGATGCACTACCTCCAGACGTTTCCGGTGGAGGAGCCGCTGCTTTCTGAGGACAGAGACCACCTGGCGATGGAGTATCGCAGGCAGTCCACCCTGCCCGCACAGCGCAGCCTGCTGCAAGAACAGTACAGAGCGCTGCCTCTGCCCCTCAGGTCCAGCATCGATTCAGACGCAGGAGGGAAACCCCGCAGCTTCACGCTACCCAGGGACAGCGGGCTCCACGCTATCCTGGCCGCCACCACCGCTGCATCGGATCAGAGAGACCCCCATCACTACCAGCTGGACCGGGCCAGAGGCAGCGGTCAGACTCACAGCATTTGAGTTTTACATCTTTTTATATGAACCGCAAGCATAGACCTTTCAAATGTGTAACTAGGTTTGAGAATACAGTATAATGGATCATAGTAGAACTTAAACAGTCAACTAACTAATTAATTGATCCATGGAAAATTAATTGACAACAATTTGGATAATCAATTAAACATTTATGTAATTTATCAAATACATGTAGGAATTGGGATGGATGTTACCAATTCTACACATTCTGACTACAGGATGCATTGATTGTAAAAAATAACAAACAGACAAACCACAAAAATTATTATTAGTTGCAACCCTACCTTAAACAAATTATGATGACCATACGTGTGCGTAGTTACCCAGGAGATACTTGAAAAGAATGTGAAGTAGTTCAGATTATTAGTAAAATGAGAAATTATGATTTGGTTAACAAAAGTGTTAAGTAATCTTAATAATAATAATAATAATAATAATAATAATAATAATAATAATAATAATAATAATAACTTTATCTCAAAGGGCTTTACAATATGGCAATAAAAACAACACACAATATAAATAAAATAAATAAATAAGTACATAGAAATAGAAATAGAATTAACTAACCAATAAAAGCATAGAAATAAAAGTAGTAAAAAAAAGATAACGTCCTACATTACCTAAAAGTAACATCGAGTTGAAAATCAATTCAAATCAATACATTTTGTACATGAAGTTAGTGTTAGTGTTAGTGTGAAGGGGTACTTCAGCTAATCTGACAGGGCTGTGGGGGTGTGTCGCACAGATGAAGTGGCACTGCAGCAGACCATTAGAGGAGATAAAGGTGTCACACTTAACAATAGAACTGAGATCTCCTGCTCACTGTTACATTACAGGTCATTTAGCAGACGCTCTTATCCAGAGTGACTTCTGGTTTGGAAGGCGTACCACCAGACCACGAGGCTATCACCACCCATGTTACATGCAGATCAGTCTGCATATTGTTGAGCAAGTGTGCTTATTTGTCGTCAGTTATTTTATTAAAGCTGCTAACAGGCAGTCAGAGCCAGCAAATGTCAAAGGTTGAATACTCGCTATTATCGCTTTATTGGATTGGATTTGAAGCCAGCCCATTTGTCGTCCCTCGAAGACCTCGGGGGCAGTTGCCTAAGTGAGATGAAATTTAGTGTCTTATTTGATAGTGATTTATCTTGGCAGTCCACTCTCTCTCACACACTCACGCTCACTCTTTCTCTTTCTCTCTCTTTTTCCTCTCTCTCATGCTCGATCGAGATGTCATTGTGCCTCTCGGCAGTGTTTGAATGGCGAAGCGAGGAGGAACCCTTTCAGCCCATGTTAATGTTGAATTCTGAACAGGATAAAGAAAGGCGCCTCAGGCTCCTTTCTTCTTGTCCTCATTTATCTATTGCTCTACCGTTCACTCTCTCCACCACTGCCTGTAAAGACAAGACAGAAACACAAAACAGGCGGCAAATAAAGCTTGATACATTTCAAAGCACAGCCCCAAAGCTTCAGAACATACCACCCTGCTTTCAAAACACCCAAAATAGAGTGACGACGAACAGATTCAGAGCCCTAGTGTAGTGTTAGTATCGTGCCAACAGAGGGCAGTGTAAGTAAACAGGAGACAAGAGGGTCCTGGTAGTTTTCCCTCAAGATAACATAATGAAGAGCAAACCACATAATGATGTATTAAAAAGAGCAGAAATGTGCATCCTGAGAGGTGGTGAAGAAGACCATATATATACGTTATTTGAGTAAAAAGGAGATTACACAGATTACTTTAGTATATTGCAAAAAGGAGTTTTAAGGAACACAATGAACATGGGAATAATACTTCATAAAATTGAGTTTTCAATAAAAGAAATTCACTTTAGAAATAAGTAATATTATGTTGTTGTTTCTCTTTAATTCAGCTTATTTTCATTACATTTTTTTGAAGGAAGTTTGATGTCTCAGTCACTTATTGTAAGTCGCTTTGGACAAAAGCGTCAGCTAAATTAACTGTAATGTAATATATGTTGAGATCGCTTATTTACACTATTAATATGGCTTTTTTTCCCCACTACATTTATTTCACAGCTATAGTTACTAGTTACTTACTAATTAAGATTTTACATACAAAACATTAATAGCTTATGACATATGTTGCACTTTTATAGGTTAAACTGCCAAACTATTAGAGCTGAAATGATCAATTAATCAATTAGTTGAATGGCAGAAATCTTAAACTATTGTAAATAAAGCTTCGCAAAAGTGAGGTTTTGGTGCTTTTCCTTGTCTTGATTACAGAATACTGAATACATTTGACTGGTGTTCAGACAAAACAGGAAAATGACTCAAATAGTTTCTGACTCTGAGTTAATGCAGCTGTGTTTGTTTTTGTGGAGATTTTTTAATTTATTTTTTACCCAGAATTCCTGTAAAAGGAGTGTTAAAATGGTTGTTAAAATTAAAAAATAAGAATCCTGTCGATTTATATGTTTAAAGTATTAGTTGATTTAGATGTTGTAATAACAATGCTGCACAATAATTTCCATTTCTGATTTCTTCAGAAAACACCCAATAAGACCGTTTCGAACAACAGATGAATTCATCTATCTGAAGTCTGACTATTAGACCTAAACCATCGACTGGTGGTCAGACAAAACATGCAAATTGAAGCTGTCACTTTGGTTCTTGGTAATTGTGATTGTATTTTACATTATTTTCTTTTAATGGAGAAATAGATTAGCAGATTATTCCAAATTGTCATTAGTTGCAGCCCTTTATAAAATGAAATAAAATACAAATATTAGCTTCACCTCAACTTACTACAAAAGTAAAATGCTGCGTTCATATTAATGCAGAGGTAATAATGATCTAATTATGAAACATTGACAAGAGCCATTTTTCTGCATTGATTATACTTTTATATAATCAAATAATCTTTTCATGGTTATGCTTCCATATTTTACTCAATATTTTCAATGGAGGGTTTTCACTTGTAATTAAGTATTTTTATAGTACTTTAATTTACCAGAAATCCCTAAAATGCAATTTTATTTGTGCTACATGAAACATTTCTTTCCAGAAAAATGTCCTGGTTACTCAAAAATATGGCAAGTTGACAGCAGGGTCAGTGGGTATATTGAGTCCCTTCACGAGTCACTTGTTAGCTTCGGCAATCTGCCATTTCACGCTGAGCAGGTAGCACACACTAGGCTGATGTGTGAATGTGTAGGCAGAGAGAAGCTGCAGATACAGTTACAGCTACAGTTTCATAAAGTGGGGCGATGAAAGACTCACTGCTAAGATTATTTTGTTCAAGTTTATTTAAGTCCGAAGTGTCTTTGTTCAGTTTAAAAAAGTAGATAATTTAGAAGAATTATCTGTTTGCAGTGTATTTTTTATTTTTTTTAAGTGTCTTAGAATCTCATCCTTGAGTTCAAGTTAATGTAGAATCGTTGTTGATGATTGCTTGTCCTTCTTGCCAGGCCATGGACGGCGAGACTGCAGGATGCAGGCAGACTCTCTGGGAGATTTGTACCGAGCTCTGGAGCAGACCAGTCTGTCCACCTCGGCTGACCATAGATCAGCCAGCCGCCTGGAGTACAAGCGCTCATTTGTCCGCCGAGTCAATGACCCCCTGCTCAATGACAAGCTTCATCGCCTCCGGATCCTCCACAGCTCACTTAAGGTAACATAAGTGTTTTTAGTGTTTGTGTCTCTCCATCCATACTTGTTTTATTGGCTAACTACTAATGGATACCTTCATCTCTTTACAGAATGTCCCTCTTCAAGACACAAACCGGTCTTTGGGTTTTTTAGGGTAGACTGTGAGGATCAGCTTGTTGATTAAACCTCAATCGCCTCTGCCTGTGCCTCACACAGCCGGCATCCCTTTGCTGGAGATAAAAGGCACCACAAACCTCCCTTTACCTGCTCGGCTCTACATCCTCTTTTCCTTTTCTTCAACCTCGCTTACCGTGCAGTACCACAAAGACTTGGTGTCCCTCTCCACTTTTAAAGATGAGGGCTGTTACAAAAAGGCAAAAAAAGATGTCCGGCTTGATAAAATAACAGGGTTCATGACTGGCAAAAAAGCACTTTGTGTCCGTGTCAAATACGGAGAGCTTTGTAGTTCATCGCTCACATGCATGGCCGCCTCCCCTCGCTTCTGTTGAATCGTTTTGAACATTATGCTGGAGTTGTGTACAGCCGCTCAGTAAGACGGAGGAATTGGAAGCAACGCTATTTTGGATGTACACAACATTTTGTTATGCATGTGTGTATGATTAAAGGGTATGTTTGTTCTATGAGTGTACAGGGTGTTAAGCATATATATATATATTTAATATTACATACAACAACAGTGACTACACAATGTTTTGGGGTACTTATACAATCTGTAAATCAAGTGCTGTGCCTCAGTGATTGTGAATGTACATTGTACTTTTCCAAGAGAGACGAGAGAAGATTTAGAAAGCAAGCTATTCCTCAAACAGGAGCACAAAAATAGAACGCTTTGCAATAATGAAATAGTATTGTAAATTACAAAGGAAAGATGAGAATAGTTGTCTATTTTTGTATGCATGCCGTCTACCTAATTGTTTGTAAGACAGTTTTGTATTTCTAAGTGCGTTTGGTCTGGAGAATACTGGTGTTGACCCCTTCCTCCACCGCATTGTGTTTTTAAGACTTATTTTACAATTTGCCCCTGGAAATTGCAGAAGTTGAGGAATAACTGTATTTATTAAGTGTTTAATGTACAAGCATGCTTTGTATAACTAAAACACATTACATGCCATTGGAAATTGACGGATATTGCACAAATGTGCCATATTGTAGCTACATTACTTTTTTATTGAATAAAGTATGGCAAGGGCACACGTAAGAAAGTTTTTTTCTCGTAATCACATTTTAGATGACTATTTTTAGACACTATACAGCGAGCCCCACAAAGGTTGACGCAGAGGATGATAATAATATGCAAATATAATAGACATGCATTCAGTGTATATGAAGCCTCGGGCATTGTTATTCTGATGGATATGATTCACAAAGAATGACACAGAAGAGGATCAACACAGGGAACAGTGTCATTAGCGCCTTGAGATTGCTTTTAGCTTTGAAAGGCACTTTATAAATACAATTTATTATTATTATTATTATTATTATTATTAAGTATGTAAACAAATATCCAATATGGAATCTCATATTTCCAAAAACACTGAGTAAACCTGTTAGCGTGACACAGGAATAAATGTTTCCATTTCTACTCCTTTAAGATGCAGAAATGTGTCTAGTGGAGAACTTGCTGCACTTCTTTATGGTAAGGGTAACTCCAGATAAAAAAATAATGGTGGTAACAATTGCATCATGTTAGGCCCACACTAGGGTTCAAGTTGTCACGGGAGCTCCCATGAGAGCACCTGCTGCATTTTCCATATATACGCCACATAGATATTTATGGCTTTCATTTTTAAACAAATTAATGAATGATCTTTATTTGCGCTTTTTACAGCAGAGCCATCTCTAAGATGCATTGCAAATACACACTTAAACAAGAAATGTTGTCAAAGTAATGACACTGTTGTTAGATACCCGTAGGTCGCGCCCTGATCCCTCAGGGGCGAGTCTCGACCAACTCTCCAACTAACGGGTTCGAGTCCTAATCCTATCAAGTTCTGCCTTAACTAGAATATAACGACTATTTAAATTGGTGGCGAGGAGACTTAGCCTAGTGTCTACTGCCTGTATACAACCGTCTATCCTGCTTGCACCAATAATCCCGCCGAATTGAATATACAAATTCTTAATGTCCACAATTCTAGGTTTAAATCAAAAGATTCATTTTATTTTAAGTATTATAGCAGGGGCCAGGCATACAGCTTAAATTGATTCAAACAACATGTAACATGATTATCAGAATTGATTAACTATAATATAAATCCCTAACACATAACTGCCATGTCTATCTGATTTATTTATCGGTTGGGATAGTGAGAGAGAGAGAGAGAGAGAGAGAGGTCGGATAGCCTGGCCTAACATTCCTAATCTTCCTGCGTGACAAAGGCCTCCGGGCCGCTCTTGACTTTGTCGAAAGTCTTTTGAGGTCAGTCCATGTCAATCGTCCATTTGCAGAGTGAGCATAGAAAACTCTGAATATCCAGTCTGTGAGTCCAAGCTGTTGGGAAAGTGGTTACTCCTATCCTGCACTTCGGTCAGCAACTTGGATCACTTCTTCCAGAGTCTTTTTGGTGTTGTAGTCTTCAAATCTCTCATCTCGGGTGAAGACACAGAGGAAATAACCTCGAGCTTGTGTCAGCTCGCTTCTTATATAGGCCATTTGGTGCCCGCCTCTGCTCCGCTCTTCCTAAGTCCATATTTGTTCCTACGGACCACAATATGCCCATGACGTATTGTTTAATGAAGGTCCTAGGATATAACTATGTACCTCAATCACTTGTCCATTTAAGGCCATGCTAGAGTCTCCTATCTTCTATCTATATATATTCTTTCCAGGCACCCATCCTGTACGCACTTGGTGAGCATTAACATCCTAGGTATGTTCCTAGTGATAAGGCCATGCTTTCAATGAGTTATTGAGTCCTTAAGCGAGGTGCCAGTGAGTTTATTTCCAGATCATTAAGCTGAACATGTATTCTATAGTTTACTTCATAAAATGGCATGTATCAAATGTTACTCCACACAATTACATTGTGAATTAATTTCAAGTCTCTTTTAAATCACATCTATTAGATTTAATTGTACTTATAATATTCTTAATCACTTCTATTAATTTGAGCATTTAAGAATCACCTTTATAACATTCAGTCTCTGTGTCACCTACTTCACTCCTTGATTTGAACACGGAAAGTTGGGGAGTTTCCAAGGTTTGAATAAGGAAAGTTGGGGAGATGAAAAGGCCTGCTGATTCTCAACCTACTTGACATCCCCTTCTTGAGATCAGTCCCGTCTTTTCTTTCAAAAGTCCCTCGTATCCCATTTGTTGAGCGTGACATAGAGTACATCCTCCTCAGGGGTGGGAGGTGAACATGGGGAATAGCATAATGGTCCTGGTGAGATGATCATGGGGTTGGGGCTTCTGTAGGGCGTTGCATGTGAGGTCACATCGAGCAATTCTTAATTTGTTGCCATCAACGGTGAAGGAGGCCCTCCTTCCGGTGGCCTATCTATTTCCATCCATGATAGAAGGGCTGGAGGCTCGTCAAGGGTCGGTGTTGGAGGGAGTGGAGAGATCAATGCCTCTTCCCCGCACGACGAGTTCCAGTACCCAGGTAGCTCCTCTGTTTGTGTAAAAGCATCACTAGGTAGAGGCAAAGACCCAATTGGCTCCTCCGTTTGTTTGGAAACATCACACAATAGACTCAATGGGGGAAGATAGGGACCGGTAGCAATGATTCTGCCATCTCCCGAATGAGCCGTAGAGAAGCGGATTTTGTTCCGAAATTCCCATAGCTTGTTATAGACCAGGTAGTAGGCCCCATCTGCATAATGGAGGATAGTTGGGATCATCCTACTCATGGTCATGGACATCCAGACAACCTTGGCAGCTGCTTCAATAGCAGACATCCCACAAGAGGACTTCTGGTGCCGTCGCCGCTCCACACATGATGCAGGCGGTGGCACCCTGTAGAGGGGGTGGTAACACAAAGTCTGAATAGTGGGTTGTATTATAAAAAGCATTTATAAGCTATAGCGTCTGGAAAACAGAACATCCTCGCGATCTGTTTATGGGGACCTCCTCACGGTCAGGCTGCTCAGCCATGGAGAGGTGAATGGGTACCGCGGGGTTAAGTCGGCGGTAGACTCCATGCCACGTTTTGGAAACATAGCGGCATGGGTCATGAACCAGGCGATCAGAATTACCGCATCTATCTCACCCATCCATGATAGTACTGCCAACACTCCTCAGCCCAGGCCCAATGCCACAATAGAGAAGAGCCGGAGGAGCCAACGCCTTCTTCCTCTTTCTTGCAGCTTCAATGTCAGAGTTGCATAATATGCCAACAGGGCGATGGTCATGAGCACTTCGACGACGACGTTCAGGTACCTTAGGGGTTCGTAGAACATGGTGGCCATCCAGAGCAGGACGGCCGCCACTTGGACATATCCTATGTTAGAACAGTCAATCTCGTACCGCCCCAGAGGATAGGTGATGAATATGGACACGGCAAGGTCTCGTCGGTTTAGTAGCGGATTAGTGGCTGGCAGTAGGACCATCGTCCGGTACAACAATATGCGAAACTGACCAGCGTGAACATATATGGCCAGAGTTGGGAGAAGAAGTTAGACAGCCATTTTCTAATTATTGCAAACCCCTCACCTATGACCCCTACGACCTCTTCTACCACGGTGTAAATGCCCTCGGAAATCACGGTAGAGGCTGTTTCATACCATGTACACTCATGTTCGTTCCAACCTGTGCTGTGATCCAATGTTCCTTGGGGGGTGACAGGTGCCGCTGTTGTAGATCCGGTTAGAGCCCAACCATCGGTACCCAGCTACTTCTTCTCCCTGGCACAGGCTTTTTCTGAAAGCATGTCCTTCTGCCATCATTATCAATGGGTCTCCCACAAAGGGGATGATGGCTCCATTTACATTCTTTCTTCTTGACATTCCATGTCCAAGAATGGATTTGGTACATCCCATCCCTGCCGGGAATACCCTAATCCATGTGCCTTTGGCATGTTCCGTAATTTTCTTCCATATTACCTTATGGGAGTAGTTCTCGTACTCGTCGCCGTAGTATTTGGTGCAATATTCTGTCCAGCCGGGCACGTCCTTACAATTTCTTCGGGCGAGGGTGACTGTGCAAGTGGTATTAGCTTTGTCACAGCTCATGTTCCAGGGTCTAGGGCTCATGAAGGGGTCGACTCGGTACCATATCCCGGGCCAGATGTCTCTGTTCTTGGAGTAGACCGTAGCGAGATACTGGTATTTCACCCAGTAGTTCTCACTCTGTGATAGGCAGGGGACCACTCATCGCTTGACTTCTTTTTCCTGCAGTCCCCACCAGGTGGATCCATTTTCTCTAGAATGACCCTCTTTCCAGGCCTGCAGAACGCCTTTGATCGTACTATTCTTCCTCAGGTCTTCGCAGTTGTAGCGCCATGATCCCCAGGCGCTCAGTTGCGTCTGCCATAGTGGACAACGCGGAGAGGCGCCGCTGCTTACGTACTCGGTGTCGTTCAAGTCCTGGAAGGCGTTTTGAGCCACGCATTTGTCAATTTTGTCAAAGTCTTGAGGATAGTCATGAGATCATCTGGGTTTGGCAATTTTTGAACATACATGTCTGATTGGAATGGTCCTTTGAGTCCTTGCCCTGTTCGGGCGTAGCCATCCTGGACGGCACCAACAAAGTGCCTTACCGGTGTTATCCATATCCATGGCAGAGTGTCGTTCAGCCAACTCTCATGGCCGGTTGTCAATACGTTGTTATACACCCCCTTCATGGACTGGAACACACATATTTTCGCGGGGGTTATCACTAAATATTGTTGGGACTTGCATTCTTTATGCATATGCATGTTCCAATAACATGGGTTCAAATGTGCCAGTTTATTCTTAATGCATTCTCTCACCAGTTCTTTGCTGCAGTTAGCTCGGAGTGAAGTTATTGGTTGAAAATCGGGGTGCACCAGCTGTATGGTAGAGTCCGTCTTTTGGGTTGTCACTGGTCGTTTCGCACTGACTGTGACATTGGTCTTGGCGGGTGCTTCAATAACGCTGGGGGATGTTCCAATGTCAGTGCATCTACGGGAGGTCTGAGATCTGTGTGCTGGCACTCTGATCTTATCACAAGTGAGATTATAGATACCCCAGAATACCCCAAGATCCATTTCCTTGGGAACGTCCGATTCTTCTTCCAGCGGGATATCAGGGTTGTCAATCACTTCTTGAATCAGGCTTGCCCACGTAGTGATCTGCCAGGGGCATTCCCATCCTTTCGCTTGGGCTCGGTCCTTTAAGTTGTCTGGCATATGATCCAGACCTGAAGTGGCTCCTGGTTTTGCTGGGTCTCGAAACACCCTAATCACTAGTGGTAGTTGAACGACGGCTAGTGGAAGTGTTGCTACCCACCCTCCATCTGGTCTGAAAGGCCATCCCTGGCAGACAGCCTCCTCCAGGGGCTCTTTTACTTTTCTTCCTCCCCTCGGCCGCTTGCTGCGGCCCTGACCTCAGGGTTCTTCTTGAGGCGAGTCCATCATTGGGGCTGAAGAGCTGTTACATGCTCCCTGAATATTTCCTAGGGGTCTTTCCCTAAATATTAGCCACCGCCTCTTCATACTCCTCACCCAGTGCGATGTTCCTGGCTCTTCTCTAGTCTGGTACTGGTTTAAGCTGCTCCACTTCATGGATTCCCTTGGTCTTCAATAACACTGTATTGTTGTCCAAAACTATGTCCGATACAGTGTATTTAGCTTGTGTACGGCTTGTACTACCTCCACTACTACCTTTGGGTGTTCTGTCCCACTCTTCAATACCGACAAAGACAATTTTCCTCTGCTTTCCACTTCATCATTTCCCCGCCAATGTTCTCCTTCTTTCCCGTGTGCTTTCTGATGCACTACGTCTAGCTCCAAGCTGAGCCTTAGTTCTGCTATCTTTTTCCATAGATCCGTGTGTGCGACAACTTTGCCTTTAGCTCCCCCATATCCATTTTCTTCCCAAATGGATAGATCTTCTTGTAGGGCTTGAGCACAGTAGTGACTGTTGGTTATTATCCTGGCTCTCTTCACCTTCCTTTGGTTTAGCTCCAGGATTCCTTCCATAATGGTGGTCACTTCTCCGGCTTGTGCACTTTCCTGGGTTTTACCTTTTTGCCTGAATATTTCTAGTCCTTTATGCTTAAGTATAAACCCCCAGTACGCTTTGTTGTCTTGTCCTTTGCGTGATCCATCCATCTGTGTAGAGAATCCAGTCGTATGGCTTTTCTTCTGCCTGGTCAGTCTTTTTTGATGACTTTTTGTCTGCTGGTTGTGCTGGTCCAATTTCCAGGTCGGGGTCTAGAAGGATGTCTTCCCACCTTCACCATCTTGTGTTTGTAGCTTTGGTTCTTTCGATCGTTCCTTTTCTCAGGAACTTGTGTACTTGGTTTTGGGTGATGACTTTGATTTTCTGACCCTGTGCGAGATCTTTCAATCCACTCCAGTATCTAGCCAACACGGCTAGTTCTTTCTCCTCTTGCAGTTATTTTCTTTCTACTGTGGACAGGGTATAGTTCCAAAGAGTCACCATACCCCCTTCTTCGTTACTGACTCTCAGTACTGCGTCGTCGTCTTCGCAGCTGACTTCGGCTACCAGTCTGGCTGTGAGGCTTCTTGGTTCTAGCCTTACTGCAGCATGGATTGCTTCTTTTAGTTTATCCAGGTTGCGCTGATCAGTAGCAGTCCATAACCAGTCTTTTTTGTTCTTTTTATCCGTTTCGCCTTCTCTTTTCCTAAGGCAGGCATAGAGTGACCTGGCATATTTCTGATACTGCGGAACATGATCTCTTACATAGTTGCAGAGTCCCAAAATCTTCTGTAGCTCGTTTTCTGTAGTTGGGGGAATAATTTGGTTAACTTTCTCTCGGTAGCCGTCAGAGAGTCCTAGGTCCACTGCTACTTGGAAATCCTAGGTAGTTCACTTGCAAACTGTCCAAATTGGCATTTCTTCAGGTTAAGCCTTAGTCCTGCTGCGGTGAGTCTTTTCACAACCTTCGTCAGTCTTGCTAGATGGTCTTCCTCGGTGTCATCGGCGATGAAAACGTTGTCAATGTAGATGGTGGCTCCTACGTCTCATAGTACGTCCATTACGGCTGATTGGAACACATTCGGTGAATTTTTGTATCCTTGAGCGAGTCTCTGCCAGACGTACGCTTTTCCTTTGTATGTGAAGGCTGTCTTTCCCTGTAATTCTTTTGCCAATCTCAGGGAAAAGAATTCATTCGCCAAATCTATGCAAGATTTGTACTTTTTAACCTGTAGTGTCTTTAGGGACCCTTGAGGGTTAATTAGGAGTCGGTTGAGGGCTTTGAAATTAATCACTGGCCTCCAGCCTCCTCCTGCTGCTTCAGGCTTTTTCACGGCCTGAATCGGGCTGTTTGTTATTGGGTTGGGTTCTTCTTTTATAATCTCCAAGGGACTTAGTTCTTTTACTATCACATCCATTTCTTGCACAGCTCCTGGGTTTAATGGATACTGCCGAACAGGAGGGTGTACCCCTCCTTCGATGGTGTGCACATAGTTAGGTCCCAAATCTCCACAGTCATTTTTAAATCGGGTTACTTTTGCTGTAGTGGTGATTTGTCTTAGCGTTTCTCTCCCAGCCGGGGAGAAATCACTTTCTTGGAGCTTCTACTCAGACTGATTTGTACCATTCCTTTTTTCCTGGTGGCTCTTGGGTGGGTCCCATGCAGACCAATCTGGATTGTAGAACACTGAGACGCTTTCTTACTGAACTGCGGTGTTTTCTGGGTTTATTCAACTCTCTGAGGTCTCTGATTGTTATTAGATTGTGTGGGCCTTTTAGCCATACTACTCCTTTCCTAATTCCGTATGGCACTTTTTCAACTCTTCCTGTGGCCAACTATACTTTTAGATGTCCTGCTGTTTCAAGGAGTCTGCGGGTCATCGATACCTCTGCTCCGGAGTCCACTAGGTAGGGGGTTTCTTGCACATCATTGTAGATTTCATCCCCCTCCCAGTAGACATTTTCCAATGTGACCCGCTCCTTTAACTCCATTATTTCCGTGCCCTCCCGGCTGTCTCTTGTTCCCGGACAACTCGGAGGGTGTCTCTTTGTTCTGATGTTAGCCTGCTGTAGTCCTCTGGTGATAAATATTCACCTTTCTTTGCAGTCCCGGCTTTTACAGTTGTCGCAGGCTTTGGTGGTTGTTGTCTCCTTGGAGGTGGAGGTCCATCCCGGTTGAGGGGCTGTTGATCTTGGTAGGGGGAGGACTTGTTTCGATAAGGAGCTGGGTTATTCTGGTATGGTTCGGGTCTGTTCGGATAAGGAGCTGGTTTGTTTTGGTATCGGGGGAAGGCCTTTTCTCTGGGCTCGGTGTCTCGGAGTTCGGCTGATGGACGACTCCTGACTCTTTCTGTTGCTTGTTCCGGGGGTTGTGACCCTTTTCTCCTTTTGTCATTCATACATTGGGCTTCAAGATCGTATGCATCCACGGCGTTTAACTCCCACATAAAACAAATCTCAAGGACTGCCTTCTTTCATCTACGTAACATTGCAAAAATAAGACACATCCTGTCTCAAAATGATGCAGAAAAACTAGTCCATGCATTTGTTACTTCAAGGCTGGACTACTGCAACTCATTGTTATCAGGTTGTCCCAAAAAGTCGCTTAAGACTCTTCAGTTGATCCAAAATGCAGCGGCACGTGTATTGACAAGAACAAGGAAACGGGATCATATTACTCCTGTATTAGCTGCTCTGCACTGGCTCCCGGTAAAATACAGAATAGAATTCAAAGTCCTTCTCCTGACTTACAAAGCAATTAATGGTCAGGCTCCAGCATATCTTAAAGATCTCATAGTACCTTATAAACCAACTAGAACATTACGCTCCCAGACTGCAGGGTTACTTGTGGTTCCTAGAGTCTCTAAGAGTACAATGGAAGCCAGAGCCTTCAGCTATCAAGCTCCTCTCCAGTGGAACCAGGTTCCAGTTTGTGTTCGGGAGGCAGACACACTCTCCACATTTAAGAGTAGGCTAAAGACTTTCCTTTTTGATAAAGCTTATAGTTAGGGCTGGCTCAGGTTTGCCCTGGATCAGCCCCTAGTTATGCTGCTATAGGCTTAGACTGCCAGGGGACACCTCCCTGCTCTCTTCCTTCTCTTCCTCTCTCCTCCCCTCCCTCTCTTCTTCTCCCTCTCTATCTGTATGCATTTATGTAAATGTATGTTACTAACTCATCATCCGGGGCATCATCCCCGGAGTGTCTGTCTCTCATGTGGCAGGTTGCCACTGATAAAGTTTACGTCAGGATCAGGAATCGTGGCTGGCCTGCTGCCCTGGTCCTGCTGGATACCGGGAAGCCTTTTTGACATTTTCCTGGATTCATCCATACTTTCTCTTTTTTTCAACACAACATAATTTCTGTCAAATTTTGTATTTGTACTATGTTGTTTATCCTGTACATACGACATCTATTGCACGTCTGTCCGTCCTGGGAGAGGGATCCCTCCTCAGTTGCTCTCCCTGAGGTTTCTTCCATTTTTCCCTCTTTAATTATGGGGTTTCTTTTAGGAAGTTTTTCCTTGTGCGATGCGAGGGTCTAAGGACAAAGGGTGTCGTAACCTGTACAGTATGTAAAGCACACTGAGACAAATGTATAATTTGTGATATTGGGCTATACAAATACATTTGATTTGATTTGATTTGATACTCATCTGGCCCCCATCTCTATTTCTTTATTCAGGCCTCGCTCAAGGGCATTTACCATCTTCATTTTGTATTCTTCTATGGCCTGCTTCTTCTTGTGATACTTTCCGATTTTCAGATGTATAAAGGCATAATGGGACGAATATCCCCCACTGGTGACGAATATATCCTTCTTCTTCTTTGGGACAGCTCATCCTGGTATTCATCGCCTGCCATCTTCTCAAATTCCACTCTTATCTCTTTATTCACACATCGGCCATCTGCATTTACGAAGAGGATCAAAGCATTGCTGGTCACCTCATGGTGTTGTCCGATGTAACTATACGCTGTGAGTCTGTTTTGATATTTAAATTTGGTAGCCTTTTGGGGTACTGAGGCTAGCTTTGGGGCTATTTCTTCAATGAGGCTCTCTTCCTTCTTGAGGAGTGATCCTCTTCTCTGGTACTTGGGTTTGGCCGGAGTGGCCCTCTGGCCACCCTCGGAGGCGGGTAAGGTCAGGTGTTTGTTTTTAAAGATTTTCTTAGTCCCTGGTTTTGGGGTGGATGATTTTTCAGCTTGCGGGAATCTTGGCTTTCCTCAGTCAGCGATCTCTTTAGCTCGTCTTGCCACCTCGTCGTCTCCTCGTTTTTGTTCCTGCTTCTTTAGTAGGACGTCTGTGAATCTTTGGGTTGCTGGGGTTAGAGCGATTGTCATCCCTGTAAGTAGCTTACTGTACGTGGGCGACTGCTTGTGCTGCGGGTCTGGTCCGCTGCTGTTTCCTCCTCCGTCGGACAGCTCACTGTCTATGCCGACAGCCTCGAGTTCCCTTTGTTTGTTGTTATCCTTGTCTGGGTCCGATTCGCTGTGGTCTAGGTCGTCCCCACTGTGGTGCGACCTTTCCGTGCGTTCTGAGTTGTAGTCGAGCAGGCTTTTGTTATCTTCATCCGGAGAGGTCAGTCTGTCCTTTGTCAAACCTGCTAGGGTTACTCTTAAGGGTTGGTTTTCCTTTTATCGGCTAGCAGCCTTAGTACTTTCGTTTACCAGTTCACGTTTTAGGCCCACATCTGCAGCTATCATCTTTACCAAGCCGTCGTGGTTAGCCGAGGGGCTAATGAGGACTTTAATACTTTTACTGTGTTCCCAGGATCGCTCAATCTTTTTGGCTGCGCCGACTATCCTGGGGGACTCTATGACCAGTACTTGATCTTTGCCGAATGGTTCTTCTGAGTGATAGGCTTCGTGTCCTTCACACGCTGTCTTTACCTTTATTCCTAAGTCCTCCTCAGTGAGTCCTTTATTAACCTTGGTTAGGTGTCGCCATATCATTCTGTCCCAATTATCTGTGCCCTCTCCATAGAGGATAATTTGGTTGGTTGTTTCATGGACTGCTGTCCTTGGATGATCGATCGTTCCTTCGCTCTCAGGGGTTTCTTGGTCTTTATCTCCGTTATCGCCTTCCTCTGCCGCTTCTCCTACTACTCCAGATGCTAGGGGACTCATCTTTTTTTTTCTTCTTTTGTCTTTATCGTTGTATCGAGTCGTCTGTTACTCAAAGCCTCTCTTCGGCCGCTGAGTCAAGGATGAGTAACAGACTAATTGCTATTCAGCTCCGTCGCTCGGGTTCCTTGCGGATACCTAGACTGGAGCTCTCTTGTCCACTAGCTACGTGTAGCTTCTGCGGACCTGGCAAGCCTGCAATCCTTGCAGGGGGCCTCTCTCAACGCTCGGATGGACTCCTGTCCACTGCACGTCTTCTTCGGATCGTTCTTTACACGTCCGGCAGTTTTCTCTCCGCCGGGGTTCTTCTGGACTTGACTAATTGCTTATGTCAAGCACCACGTTGAGCGCCACGTGTTAGATCCACGTAGGTTGTGCCCTGGTCCCTCAGGGGCGAGTCTCGACAACTCTCCAACTAACGGGTCCGGGTCTTAATCCTATCAAGTTCTGCCTTAACTAGAATATAGCGACTATTTAAGTTAGTGGCAAGGAGACTTAGCCTAGTGTCTACTGCCATTATACAACCATCTATCCTGCTTGCACCAATAATCCCGCTGAATTGAATAGCGATGTGAATTTGGCGGCTACCACCGGTCATGGTCATCTGACAGCTCTCCTCTATGATCCGTGCACTTGGTATTGACTAGGTTTAGTTAGTAGTCAGGAATTGACCACGGGGATATGTTTAATCTACTTGCTAGAGACAACCATTAACAGAACCTTTGAGATGTTAATTGCTCCAAACCTTTATAAAATACCTCATAAAGATACAAATTCTTAATGTCCACAAATCAAAAGATTAATTTTAATTTAAGTATTATAGCAGGGGCAAGACATACAGCTTAAATTGATTCAAACAACATGTAACATGATTATCAGAATTGATTAACTATAATATAAATCCCTAATACATAACTGCCATGTCTATCTGATTTACTTATCGGTGGGGAGAGTGAGAGAGAGAGAGAGCCTGGCCTAGCATTCCTAATCTTCCTGCGTGACGAAGGCCTCCGGGCCGCTCTTGACTTTGTCGAAAGTCTTTTGAGGTCAGTCCATGTCAATCGTCCATTTGCAGAGTGAGCATAGAAAACTCTGAAGATTCCATCTGTGAGTCCAAGCTGTTGGGAAAGTGGCTACTCCTATCCAGCGCTTTGGTCAGCAACTTGGATCACTTCTTCCAGAGTCTTTTTGGTGTTGCAGAGGAAATAACCTCGAGCTTGTGTCAGCTCGCTTCTTATATAGGCCATTTGGTGCCCGCCTCTGCTCCGCTCTTCCTAAGTCCATATTTGTTCCTACGGACCACAATATGCCCGTGACGTATTGTTTAATGAAGGTCCTAGGATATAACTATCTACCTCAATCACTTGTCCATTTAAGGCCATGCTAGAGTCTCCTATCTTCTATCTATATATATTCTTTCCAGGCATCCATCCTGTATGCACTTGGTGAGCATTAACGTCCTAGGTATGTTCCTAGTGATAAGGCCATGCTTTCAATGAGTTATTAAGTGAGTCCTTAAGCGAGGTGCCAGTAAGTTTATTTCCAGATCATTAAGCTGAACATGTATTCTATAGTTTACTTCATAAAATGGCATGTATCAAATGTTACTCCACACAATTACATTGTGAATTATATCTCCTAATTTCGAGTCTATTAGATTTAATTGTACTTATAATATTCTTAATCACTTCTATTAATTTGAGCATTTAAGAATCACCTTTATAACATTCAGTCTCTGTGTCACCTACTTCACTCCTTGGTTTGAACACAGAAAGTTGGGGAGTTTCCATGGTTTGAATAAGGAAAGTTGGGGAGATGAAAAGGCCTGCTGATTCTCAACCTACTTGACACTGTCATATGAGGAACATGTAGGCGGCCTCAGCCTCACACTCATTTTACAGATTAAAATGTCCAACAATGGTTTTGTATTTTTTGCCATTGTTGTAGCCTAAAGGAAATTCCTGCAGTAATACAGGCTATATGATCAAGTAGCCTATACATGTTTCTCCACATCATACATTCAGTGTGAGGGGATGTAAATAACTTTTATGCCACGTTTTTATGTTACGTTTTTATGGTTTGTGTCAGTCGGCATTTTGAGATAGATTCTTGATCCAGTTGTCCCAGATAAATAATGAAAGAATGAATGAAAAGAATAATAATAAGATTTGGATGCTACTTTAGTAGAGGTCCCACAAATAATATTCAGTAATATAATGTTATTGTATTTATAAGCACACATGATTGAGCACATACATATTTGTTTTTCATTGTTTGTGGGGAAGAAGATTATCATTTCAACTTTAAGCAACCTATTACATCATGCACGTAGTCATTGAAAAGTAAGTAAATGTATTTTCCCCCAAAGTACTTTTTGAATGTTTCAAAAAGAAACATTTGATGAGGGTTTTTTTATATGAACCACATGCATCGTGGTTCATACCAAAAAACCCTAATCAAATACTTATTTTGGAAATCGTGCTTATTAATATTTTCAATAGAGAAGGAAAAAAAGAAGAATGCAATGATGATTAGAAAATCTCAAACAGTGACTGGAAATCGTGTGCTTTATTAATTATAACAAATGATATAAAAGATTATATATAGAGCAATATAATCTGCACACTCTATTAAATTACATACACTTAAAGACTACTTTCACTAAAATGTTATACATTTGATCAGGTCATTGTGGCACTCAGAGCTGACAGAACTGAGTAGGCTATTTATTAAAAAAGACAAAATACTGTATACATCAAAAGTCAAGGAATACTTTCCCAAAAAAATGTACAAATGTATAATTGGTCTATCGATCTATCTTAAAAAACATAAAATGTAGATTGTCATTACCAAAACAAATGCATCAGTAACAAACAGTGGATAGTCATATTAGAGGATTAGATTAGATCGGGCAAAGATGTGTTTCAAAGTTACAGTGATACATTTATTTCAGCAAACCAAATAAAAGTAGTAGTGATCGCTAAAACATACAGTATGTCTTCACAGCATTCCTATAATATAATCCAGTGACCAGGTAGGCACAGACAAATGGACTGAAACAGTACTATATGTGCACAAAGCCTGAGCCTGTTTTTTTTGTTTTAGTAAATGAAATAGCAAATGTGATTAAACAACACGGAAAGGCAGGAGATTCTGCATGTCATGCGTCTCGAGAGGCATCAGTCCTCACATCACCATGCACAACACACTTTGAATGCACCACAGCAACAGCCCTCTTGGCTACATTATTTGTTACTTGCCTGCTTTTTCTGCTGAAAAGCCTGAACAGTCGTGCCCTTATGACGCCAATACTCAAACCGTAGATTGTCGGATTAAGAAGGGGTGGGAATATCAAAAAGTACACAGACAAAAACAATTTAATTTCGTAAGGCAGGTGACTCATGTTGAATCGACTTTGAGCTATTTCTAAAAAGCACCCGATAGTGTAGTTAACTACTGCGAGAATGTGGGGGGTGCAAGTCCGGAGGGCTTTGAGCTTGGATTTGCTGAATGATGATACACATAGCCTCAGGATGTGTGCATATGAATAAAAAATCATGATAATCTGAGGAACTGCATATATACCTACAGATATTAGGCCAACTATATTAGCAATAGATGTATCTGAACAGGCCAGTTTCACCAGTTTGTAATTCATACAGTACACCTGGTCTAGGGTTCTCTCACAAAACCGCAGCTGAACAGTGAACATTAAAACAACGATAAATGCCAGCATGGGGTAAAGCCATGTAAAAACAATGAGTTTAACAATTCTCTGTGACATGATTGTATGATAAAGCAGTGGATAGCAAATAGCTAAATACCTGTCATAACTCATGGCTGCAAGAATTGTGAATTCAATGATGGCATACGTGTGTACAGCATAGATCTGTGTCTGACAAAACGACAGAGATATCTCATACGAATTGGACAGCAAGTTGTTCAGTATTGCTGGCAGTAATGCAGTGCTTCCATACAGACCATTCACAGCCAAGTTACACAGCAAAAAATACATTGGCGCATGCAGAGATTTTTCACAAAATACCACCCAGATTAAAATTAGGTTTTCACCAACAATGGTTATGTAAGTAATCAAGAACAAGGTGAAGTAAACCGGCTTCAAGCTCTCCATTCCATAGTAATCAGATAGATAAAAAGATGTCACTTCAGATACATTTTCCATGCTGATAAACATTGATCATAAAGCATCTAAGGAACCCAGAACACACAATGCTATGTTGCACATTCAGAGCTGAAATAAGTGTCAGCTTTAATTATTATATTTATTGAATTGGTTTTGTCACAGTTACATCAAGGTCATCTGATCTCCAGGTATTGTCCACAGGTCAGGTATTGACTCACTCTCATTACGATAACACTTCCTAATTGCTTCCAAGGGGAATATAAAACATATTGACCGCTAATGAGCATGTTCATTCATTAAGCTGCTTCCCGGGTTCCCTGACTAATTCACAAGGAGTGATTAAAATTGTAAATGTTCAAAGAATTTAAAATAAAGTATTGACAATTGTTCAAAAGGGGAACACACAATGGCTTCTTTTGGAAACAAGGGGTAACATAAAGACAGTATAGATACTGTGCAAATAAAATTCAAAGCAGGAAAATTAGAAATAAATATTTTTGTTATTAACCAAAACAAAAGCATCAACAAACAAACATGGTCTCAAGAAATACCCCATTGTAGTATTTAGTATTGCCAACAATGGTAAAATGTGTGTGAAACAAAAGCTGTGTCACCATCTATCTGTTTGCTGCTGTGAGGTCAAAAGGTCAAACTCATAGGTCAGACTCAATGAGGAGAAAATTAATTGGGTTGGACATTTAAATCTGGCCTTCACAATGAGTTTAGCTAAGCAGCCTTTGTTTAACTAGCATTGGGTTTGGCATTAAGTTGTACTGTTGAGGAAAAAGTATTTTCTTCGGGCCAGAAGTGAAGTCTGGACCTCTTCCTCGAACACTTTAAATCTTATAAGCGATTGAAGTTCTGGGAGTCTTAAAGTTATAACAGACTCAAAAGAAGTTCACTATTAGATTTAATTGTACTTATAATATTCTTAATCACTTCTATTAATTTGAGCATTTAAGAATCACCTTTATAACATTCAGTCTCTGTGTCACCTACTTCACTCCTTGGTTTGAACACAGAAAGTTGGGGAGATGAAAAGGCCTGCTGATTCTCAACCTACTTGACACTGTCATATGAGGAACATGTAGGCGGCCTCAGCCTCACACTCATTTTACAGATTAAAATGTCCAACAATGGTTTTGTATTTTTTGCCATTGTTGTAGCCTAAAGGAACTGCAGTAATACAGGCTATATGATCAAGTAGCCTATACATGTTTCTCCATATCATACATTCAGTGTGAGGGGATGTAAATAACTTTTATGCCATGTTTTTATGTTTTGTGTCAGTCGGCATTTTGAGATAGATTCTTGATCCAGTTGTCCCAGATAAATAATGAAAGAATGAATGAAAAGAATAATAATAAGATTTGGATGCTACTTTAGTAGAGGTCCCACAAATAATATTCAGTAATATAATGTTATTGTATTTATAAGCACACATGATTGAGCACATACATATTTGTTTTTCATTGTTTGTGGGGAAGAAGATTATCATTTCAACTTTAAGCAACCTATTACATCATGCATGTAGTCATTGAAAAGTAAGTAAATGTATTTTCCCCCAAAGTACTTTTTGAATGTTTCAAAAAGAAACATTTGATGAGGGTTTTTTTATATGAACCACATGCATCGTGGTTCATATCAAAAAACCCTAATCAAATACTTATTTTGGAAATCGTGCTTATTAATATTTTCAATAGAGAAGGAAAAAAAGAAGAATGCAATGATGATTAGAAAATCTCAAACAGTGACTGGAAATCGTGTGCTTTATTAATTATAACAAATGATATAAACGATTATATATAGAGCAATATAATCTGCACACTCTATTAAATTACATACACTTAAAGACTACTTTCACTAAAATGTTATACATTTGATCAGGTCATTGTGGCACTCAGAGCTGACAGAACTGAGTAGGCTATTTATTAAAAAAGATTAAATACTGTATACATCAAAAGTCAAGGAATACTTTACCAAAACAATGTACAAATGTATAATTGGTCTATCGATCTATCTTAAAAAACATAAAATGTTAGATTGTCATTACCAAAACAAATGCATCAGTAACAAACAGTGGATAGTCATATTAGAGGATTAGAACAGATCGGGCAAAGATGTGTTTCAAAGTTACAGTGATACATTTGTTTCAGCAAACCAAATAAAAGTAGTAGTGATCGCTGAAACATACAGTATGTCTTCACAGCATTCCTATAATATAATCCAGTGACCAGGTAGGCACAGACAAATGGACTGAAACAGTACTATATGTGCACAAAGCCTGAGCCTGATCGTTTTGTTTTAGTAAATGAAATAGCAAATGTGATTAAACAACACGGAAAGGCAGGAGATTCTGCATGTCATGCGTCTCGAGAGGCATCAGTCCTCACATCACCATGCACGACACACTTTGAATGCACCACAGCAACAGCCCTCTTGGCTACATTATTTGTTACTTGCTTGCTTTTTCTGCTGAAAAGCCTGAACAGTCGTGCCCTTATGACGCCAATACTCAAACCGTAGATTGTCGGATTAAGAAGGGGTGGGAATATCAAATAGTACAGAGACAAAAACAATTTCATTTCGTAAGGCAGGTGACTCATGTTGAATCGACTTTGTGCTATTTCTAAAAAGCACCCGATAGTGTAGTTAACTACTGCGAGAATGTGGGGGGTGCAAGTCCGGAGGGCTTTGAGCTTGGATTTGCTGAATGATGATACACATAGCCTCAGGATGTGTGCATATGAATAAAAAATCATGATAATCTGAGGAACTGTATATACACCTACAGATATTAGGCCAACTATATTAGCAATAGATGTATCTGAACAGGCCAGTTTCACCAGTTTGTAATTCATACAGTACACCTGGTCTAGGGTTCTCTCACAAAACCGCAGCTGAACAGTGAAAATTAAAACAACGATAAATGCCAGCATGGGGTAAAGCCATGTAAATACAATGAGTTTAACAATTCTCTGTGACATGATTGTATGATAAAGCAGTGGATAGCAAATAGCTAAATACCTGTCATAACTCATGGCTGCAAGAATTGTGAATTCAATGATGGCATACGTGTGTACAGCATAGATCTGTGTCTGACAAAACGACAGAGATATCTCATACGAATTGGACAGCAAGTTGTTCAGTACTGCTGGCAGTAATGCAGTGCTTCCATACAGACCATTCACAGCCAAGTTACACAGCAAAAAATACATTGGCGCATGCAGAGATTTTTCACAAAATACCACCCAGATTAAAACTAGGTTTTCACCAACAATGGTTATGTAAGTAATCAAGAACAAGGTGAAGTAAACCGGCTTCAAGCTCTCCATTCCATAGTAATCAGATAGATAAATAGATGTCACTTCAGATACATTTTCCATGCTGATAAACATTGATCATAAAGCATCTAAGGAACCCATAACACACAGTGCTATGTTGCACATTCTGAGCTGAAATAAGTGTCAGCTTTAATTATTATATTTATTGAATTGGTTTTGTCACAGTTACATCAAGGTCATCTGATCTCCAGGTATTGTCCACAGGTCAGGTATTGACTCACTCTCATTACGATAACACTTCCTAATTGCTTCCAAGGGGAATATAAAACATATTGACCGCTAATGAGCATGTTTATTCATTAAGCTGCTTCCCGGGTTCCCTGACTAATTCACAAGGAGTGATTAAAATTGTAAATGTTCAAAGAATTTAAAATAAAGTATTGACAATTGTTCAAAAGGGGAACACACAATGGCTTCTTTTGGAAACAAGGGGTAACATAAAGACAGTATAGATACTCTGCAAATAAAATTCAAAGCAGGAAAATTAGACATAAATATTTTTGTTATTAACCAAAACAAAAGCATCAACAAACAAACATGGTCTCAAGAAATACCCCATTGTAGTATTTAGTATAGCCAACAATGGTAAAATGTGTGTGAAACAAAAGCTGTGTCACCATCTATCTGTTTGCTGCTGTGAGGTTAAAAGGTCAAACTCATAGGTCAGACTCAATGAGGAGAAAATTAATTGGGTTGGATATTTAAATCTGGCCTTCACAATGAGTTTAGCTAAGCAGCCTTTGTTTAACTAGCATTGGGTTTGGCATTAAGTTGTACTGTTGAGGAAAAAGTATTTTCTTCGGGCCAGAAGTGAAGTCTGGACCTCTTCCTCGAACACTTTAAATCTTATAAGCGATTGAAGTTCTGGTAGTCTTAAAGTTATAACAGATTCAAAAGAAGTTCACTGGAGAAGAACAAAGTTAGATACAATAGACTAGAGTTTATTCTTATATGAAAATAAGAAATCACCCGTAGTTACAGCCGGCTGTGTTCTCCTCTTATACACCTTTGCCCACACTTCTATGACAACACTGAGGCCAAAAGGTCACTCATTTCCCATCGTCATATTCTCCCGTGTCAGCATTCTACAATAAATTGTCTTCTTTCCATTCCCTTTGATCTAACCCCTGTGTCTTCATGACATCTCCATACATAAGGCTTATCTAGCCTGTGTGAGGGATGCTTACTGGGTTGTCATGCGAGTCGTATGCCCTCTCTACAGGCGCATGTCACTCCCTTATCTCCTTCGCTATATGCTAAGGGTCTCATAAATATGTCCTTTATGGGTTAACTTGGGGCCTTCTTTTTCCTCCTATATGCTTAGCACTTTTACTATGGCCTTCAAACCTGCACTGCGTACAACGTGCTGTGCTGGCATAAACCAGATTGAGCATATTGAATATCACACGTTATTGAATATTACACATTATTATCATATATGTTAGGTACATAGTACTTGCTTTGTGCTGAAAACGTTTTACAATTTTGTCACTAAAGAGTGATTTAAGAGATGAAAACAGTAGTGAGGTAGAGCAAGATCACACGTTACATGTCATCCTAAATAAACTTCCACAATAGTGATGAACAACTGGCTGCTTAAACAAAATACAGTTTTGATCATGTATTTCCTCTTGAAACAAATATACAGTACATGTGTTAATTTTGTTGATAAAAAGTACCCCCAAAATGATATATATATTCTTTTATTTCAGGTACAGTGCACAATTACACACTACGCACAAATGCAGCACAACAAATAACAAGCAATTATGTGAAATGAAGAGGACAAGGGATGAATTTCTGTTTTAGGTCTGAAAGTTCTCTCTGTAATTTTCAACTTTCTGCCTGGTAATATTAAAAAATTATTAGGTCTAAAAGTCTTTCAACAAGATACTTTTAAACTTTCTCAAAGTGAAAAGTGCAGGGAGGATCAATTAAGACTAAAATACAATCCTGCACAGAAAGATATTGCATACTGTACATCGTTCATACTTATTATATATTTAATTATTTAGTATCATAAATATGAGTTAACACAAAAGCAATACATATCATCCAATTCAACAACAGTATGCTTAAAAATATGCCTTTCTGTTTCCCACTTCCAAATTTGAACCAAAGCTTTAAATGACAAGATCTATATTTAATTGTGTTTTATCTTCACCACATTAACAATAAATATAGTAATGGCAAGAAAAAAGGACAATAAAGGTTGAGGGAACCCAGATAGTGAGAGTAAATACTTCATCAGGAGCTTTACTAAGAAATGTTGTTGTTTACAATCTAAGGGTTTTGTCCTGCAGAATTGTGTGTGAAACACTAATAATTATAACTGCCACTACAATTTGAAATAGTTTAGTCCGTATTTAAGCTACAATCATTGCCTTTACTAAATTTGTTGACATAATCTTGTACCTAATAAACAGTTTTAGTATATGAACTCTTACTATTTGAGTACCGAGTCCATACAGCACTGGGTTTGCAATTGGTGGAATGAAGATAAAGTATAAAGACAGGAAGATCCGTGCCTCAACAGAAACATGACTCATCTTAAATCTACTTTGGATGATTTCAAAAAGGCAGCCAATGGTGTAATTTAGCAAAGATAATAAATGTGGAATACATGTTTTAAGAGCATTTATCTGGGACTCTCTTGCTAATTTCCTACATTCTCTTGAAATTTGTACATAAGAGAAAACAATCATCAGTACCTGAGGCATAATTAAAACCGGAAGTAGTACAAGTCCCACCGAACTTATGTAAGATGTGTTACTATTTGAACATGCATTTTTGACCAGCTCCATGTTCACGCAGTATAGTTTTGGCATGACTTTTCCACAGAAGCTCAGCTGCAGGGTTAGTGAGTAAAAACATCCAAACACAATGAGTGGGTACAGACTTGCTAATGCAACAAGCTTGCTTATCTTTGAATTAGACATGATGCTGTGGTAATGTAGGGGGAAACAGATGGCAGCATATCTGTCGTATCCCATCACGGCTAAAATACAAAACTCAGCAGTTGCATATGTGTGGAGGAAATAAACTTGAGCCATACACCATTTCACAATTATTTCATGAGTCTCAGACATGAGCACAGCCATGATCGCAGGTAACAATGCAGTACTGCCATATAGTTCATTGATGGATAACATGCATGTGAACATATTCATAGGTTGATGCAACTCTTTGTTTTGGTGTATGAGAGTAATAAGCAGGGAATTCAAAATGAGAATAATGAAATAGATAAGGAGGAAAACAGCAAATAGCCCGTGTTTGTAGTTTTCCATGGCAGTGTATGCAGTCATTGTAAACGTTAAGGCTGTCATGTTGTCCATGTTTCAATTCAATTCTGAAAAGAAAATTACACAATTTTACCACAATTCTACTTGCATAGACACCAAACATTAAGGTTCATTTGATTTTAATGTATTACTTAATAATAATTACATATCTGTCAAAGTTACTAATTACAGTACAGACACAATTCGAAAACCTTGAGTCTACATTTACTTGCATTACCCTCCTCTCCATGCAGCTTGCGCAATGTGCCGCTGAAGGCTCGCGTGGTCTTTTAACATTGCATCAATGTGTTGTTACCACGGTTACCAAAGTTTGTGACTTCTCTTGAACTCCTTCACAAGTTAGGAAAACACAAGAAATGGCTGATGTTGATTTATACACTTTTGCAAAGGTGCACATATGAATGATTAAATAGGCTTACAAAACCTCCTGTCCAGATTCTACATTACATTCAGAAATATGTTTAGTGCTGCACATTGAATTGAAGTCAAACTTCCACTTTCCATAAAATACAAAAGTCTCACATTAAGTCCGGCAAAAGGCTGCAAAAATCCCTCAATGCATCAACAAGGTTTCTGAACCTCTGGAAGTTGCTTGCCTTGTTCACATATTAACTACAAGTGTCTTGTAATCTGGATTTAAATTAAACATTTTGGAGGTTATTGGGATAATTGAAGGCAGATTTCATATTTTTATACTCATATTTTATCATATATTATACCTCTTACAAGATGGAGAACATACCAGTGGGCCCTCATGTATCTACCTTGGAATAACTTGACTTAGCCTATTTTTTACACTTCTATAGTCTTAGTGATGTGAAAGAACAATACAAGAGAACTGTATCAGAACGATTACATTACATTACAGCTCATTTAACTGACACTTTTGTCCAAAGTGACAATATATAATAATAATATAATCTAACATATATTTGTTAGATTACTGTTAGTGTACTACGTAAATAACTATAAATTAAAAAAAAATATATTATTTGTTTAAATATGAAGACTTTTGAAGAATAAAAAATGATATCATGATAATTTAAATGTATTAATCTGTAAACTTTTCACAGACCCCACTTTGAGAATCACCGGTTTAAAAGGTAGCACAGCTGGTATACCCTTGAATGCACCATGCAAAGTAATTACTACGTCAGACTGTGCAGTACACAGCATATCACAATGTGTTTTAGTGACTGTAAGCCACAAACGACTGCTAGACAGTCATTCCTGACTCTGTAGTAGGGATGAGCAATATATCGTTAGCGTGATATGAGACTAGATATCGTCTTAGATTTTTTTGGAAACAAGGGGTAACATAAAGACAGTATAGATACTCTGCAAATAAAATAAAAAGCAGGAAAATTAGAAATAAATATTTTTGCTATTAACTAAAACAAAAGCATCAACAAACAAACATGGTCTCAAGAAATACCCCATTGTAGTGTTTAGTATAGCCAACAATGGTAAAATGTGTGTGAAACAAAAGCTGTGTCACCATCTATCTGTTTGCTGCGGTGAGGTCAAAAGGTCAAACTCATAGGTCAGACTCAATGAGGAGAAAATGAATTGGGTTGGACATTTAAATCTGGCCTTCACAATGAGCTTAGCTAAGCAGCCTTTGTTTAACTAGCATTGGGTTTAGCATTAAGTTGTACTGTTGAGGAAAAAGTATTTTCTTCGGGCCAGAAGTGAAGTCTGGACCTCTTCCTCGAACACTTTAAATCTTATAAGCGATTGAAGTTCTGGGAGTCTTAAAGTTATAACAGACTCAAAAGAAGTTCACTATTAGATTTAATTGTACTTATAATATTCTTAATCACTTCTATTAATTTGAGCATTTAAGAATCACCTTTATAACATTCAGTCTCTGTGTCACCTACTTCACTCCTTGGTTTGAACACAGAAAGTTGGGGAGTTTCCATGGTTTGAATAAGGAATAACGACTTCATGAAAGAAAGGGAAAGGAAAGGAGAGACCCTTCCCGGAGGAAGCCCGGGGCCCCCGGGCAGCAGAGGCTGGCTCTGGGGACAGTGGAACGTCACCTCTCTGTGGGGGAAGGAGCCGGAACTAGTGCGGGAGGTGAATCGCTACCAGTTGGATCTGGTGGGGCTTACCTCCACGCACAGTCTTGGCTCTGGAACCGTACTCCTGGATAGAGGTTGGACTCTATTCTTCTCCGGAGTTGCCCAAGGTGTGAGGCGTCGGGCCGGGGTGGGGATACTCAATAGCCCCCGGCTGAGCGCCGCTACGTTGGAGTTTATCCCGGTAGACGAGAGGGTCGCCTCCCTACGCCTTCGGGTTATGGGGGGGAAAACTCTGACTGTTGTTTGTGCCTATGCCCCAAACCACAGTTCTGAGTATTCGGCCTTCTTGGAGACCCTGAATGGAGCCCTGCAGGGGGCTCCAGTAGGGGACTCCGTAGTCTTGCTGGGAGACTTCAACGCACACGTGGGAAACGATGGAGACACCTGGAGAGGCGTGATTGAGAGGAAGGGCCTCCCTGATCTAAACCCGAACGGTCGTTTGTTGTTGGACTTCTGTGCTAGTCATGGAATGGCCATAACAAACACCATGTTCGAACATAAGGATGCTTATAAGTGCACGTGGTACCAGAGCATCCTAGGCCAAAGGTCAATGATTGATTTCGTAATCGTATCATCTGATCTGAGGCCGCATGTTTTGGACACTCGGGTGAAGAGAGGGGCGGAGCTGTCGACTGATCACCATCTAGTGGTGAGTTGGATCAAGGGGTGGGGGAAGACTCTGGACAGACCTGGTAAACCCAAACGGGTAGTGCAGGTGAACTTGGAACGTCTGGAGGAAGCCCCTGTCCTGGGGATCTTTAACTCACACCTCCGGCGGAGCTTTTCAGCCATCCCTGTGGAGGTTGGAGGCATTGAACCTGAATGGGCGATGTTCAAAACCTCTATTGCTGAAGCTGTGGTGATGAGTTGTGGTCTCAAGGTCTTAGGTGCCTCAAGGGGCGGTAACCCTCGAACACCGTGGTGGACCCTGGTGGTCAGGGAAGCCGTCCGACTGAAGAAGGAGTCCTTCCGGGTTATGTTATCCGGGTGGACTCCGGAAACAGTTGCAGGGTATCGAAGGACTAGAAGGGCAGCAGCTTCTGCCGTGTCAGAGGCAAAGCAGCGGGTGTGGGAGAAGTTCGGAGAAGCTATGGAGAAGGACTTTCGGTCGGCACCAAGGTGCTTCTGGAAAACCATCCGGCACCTCAGGAGGGGGAAGCGAGGAACCATCCAAGCTGTGTACAGCAAGGGTGGGACCCTGCTGACTTCAACTGAGAAGGTTATCGGCCGGTGGAAGGAGCACTTTGAGGAACTCCTGAATCCGACTAACACGCCCTCTATGGTTGAGGCAGAGCTGGAAGCTGATGGGGGATCATCGTCAATTTCCCTGATGGAAGTCACTGAGGTAGTCAAACAACTCCACAGTGGCAAAGCCGCAGGGGTTGATGAGATCTGTCCAGAAATGCTGAAGGCTTTGGGTGTTGAGGGGCTGTCTTGGTTGACACGCCTCGTCAACATTGCGTGGAAGTCTGGGACAGTGCCTAGGGGTTGGCAGACCGGGGTGGTGGTTCCCCCTATTTAAAAAGGGGGACCAGAGAGTGTGTGCCAACTACAGGGATATCCCTGGTAAAGTCTACTCCAAGGTACTGGAAAGGAGGGTTCGGCCGGTAGTCGAACCTCTGATTGAAGAGGAACAATGCGGATTCCGTCCTGGTCCTGGAACAACAGACCAACTCTTTACTCTTGCAAGGATCCTGGAGGGGGCCTGGGAGTACGCCCATCCGGTCTACATGTGTTTTGTGGATCTGGAGAAGGCGTATGACCGGGTCCCCCGGGTGATACTGTGGGAGGTGCTGCGGGAGTATGGAGTGAGGGGGTCACTTTTGAGGGCCATCCAATCCCTGTATGCTCAAAGCGAGAGTTGTGTCCGGATACTCGGCAGTAAGTCGGACTCGTTTCCCGTGAATGTTGGCCTCCGCCAGGGCTGCGCTTTATCACCAATCCTGTTCGTGATTTTCATGGATAGGATATCGAGGCGTAATCGTGGAGGAGAGGGGTTGCAGTTCGGTGACCTGAGGATCTCATCACTGCTCTTTGCAGATGATGTGGTCCTTATGGCATCATCGGTCTGTGACCTTCAACAGTCACTGGATCGGTTCGCAGCCGAGTGTGCAGCGGTTGGGATGAGGATCAGCACCTCCAAATCTGAGGCCATGGCTCCCAGCAGGAAACCGGTGGATTGCCTACTCCGGGTAGGGAATGAGCCATTACCCCAAGTGAAGGAGTTCAAGTACCTCGGGGTCTTGTTCGCGAGTGAGGGGACAATGGAGCGAGAGATTGGCCGGAGAATCGGAGCAGCGGAGGCGGTATTACAGTCACTTTACCGCAGTGTTGTGACGAAAAGAGAGCTGAGCCAGAAGGCAAAGCTCTCAATATACCGGTCGATCTTCGTTCCTACCCTCACCTATGGTCATGAAGGCTGGGTCATGACCGAAAGAACGAGATCACGGGTACAAGCGGCCGAAATGGGTTTTCTCAGACGGGTGGCTGGCCTCTCCCTTAGAGATAGGGTGAGAAGCTCAGCCGTCCGTGAGAGACTCTGAGTAGAGCCGCTGCTCCTTTACGTTGAAAGGAGCCAGTTGAGGTGGTTTGGGCATCTAGTAAGGATGCCACCTGGGCGCCTCCCTAGGGAGGTGTTCCAGGCACGTCCAGCTGGGAGGAGACCCCGGGGAAGACCCAGGACTCGGTGGAGAGACTATATCTCCTCACTGGCCTTGGAACGCCTCAGGATCCCCCAGTCGGAGCTGGAGGATGTGGCCCGGAGAAGGGAAGATTGGGGTTCCTTGCTGGAGCTGCTGCCCCCGCGACCCGATCCCGGATAAGCGGTAGACGATGGATGGATGGATGGATGGATGGATGAATAAGGAAAGTTGGGGAGATGAAAAGGCCTTGCTGATTCTCAACCCACTTGACACTGTCATATGAGGAACATGTAGGCGGCCTCAGCCTCACACTCACTTTACAGATTAAAATGTCCAACAATGGTTTTGTATTTTTTGCCATTGTTGTAGCCTAAAGGAACTTCCTGCAGTAATACAGGCTATATGATCAAGTAACCTATACATGTTTCTCCACATCATACATTCAGTGTGAGGGGATGTAAATAACTTTTATGCCACGTTTTTATGTTAAGTTTTTATGTTAAGTTTTTATGTTTTGAGATAGATTCTTGATCCAGTTGTCCCAGATAAATAATGAAGGAATGAATGAAAAGAATAATAATAAGATTTGGATGCTACTTTAGTAGAGGTCCCACAAATAATATTCAGTAATATAATGTTATTGTATTTATAAGCACACATGATTGAGCACATACATATTTGTTTTTCATTGTTTGTGGGGAAGAAGATTATCATTTCAACTTTAAGCAACCTATTACATCATGCATGTAGTCATTGAAAAGTAAGTAAATGTATTTTTCCCCCAAAGTACTTTTTGAATGTTTCAAAAAGAAACATTTGATGAGGGTTTTTTTATATGAACCACATGCATCGTGGTTCATATCAAAAAACCCTAATCAAATACTTATTTTGGAAATCGTGCTTATTAATATTTTCAATAGAGAAGGAAAAAAAGAAGAATGCAATGATGATTAGAAAATCTCAAACAGTGACTGGAAATCGTGTGCTTTATTAATTATAACAAATGATATAAAAGATTATATATAGAGCAATATAATCTGCACACTCTATTAAATTACATACACTTAAAGACTACTTTCACTAAAATGTTATACATTTGATCAGGTCATTGTGGCACTCAGAGCTGACAGAACTGAGTAGGCTATTTATTAAAACAAATTAAACACTGTAAACATCAAAAGTCAAGGAATACTTTACCAAAACAATGTACAAATGTATAATTGGTCTATCGATCTATCTTAAAAAACATAAAATGTTAGATTGTCATTACCAAAACAAATGCATCAGTAACAAACAGTGGATAGTCATATTAGAGGATTAGATTAGATCGGGCAAAGATGTGTTTCAAAGTTACAGTGATACATTTATTTCAGCAAACCAAATAAAAGTAGTAGTGATCGCTGAAACATACAGTATGTCTTCACAGTATTCCTATAATATAATCCAGTGACCAGGTAGGCACAGACAAATGGACTGAAACAGTACTATATGTGCACAAAGCCTGAGCCTGATCGTTTTGTTTTAGTAAATGAAATAGCAAATGTGATTAAACAACACGGAAAGACAGGAGATTCTGCATGTCATGCGTCTCGAGAGGCATCAGTCCTCACATCACCATGCACAACACACTTTGAATGCACCACAGCAACAGCCCTCTTGGCTACATTATTTGTTATTTGTTTGCTTTTTCTGCTGAAAAGCCTGAACAGTCGTATCCTTATGACGCCAATACTCAAACCGTAGATTGTCGGATTAAGAAGGGGTGGGAATATCAAAAAGTACACAGACAAAAACAATTTCATTTCGTAAGGCAGGTGACTCATGTTGAATCGACTTTGTGCCATTTCTAAAAAGCACCCGATAGTGTAGTTAACTACTGCGAGAATGTGGGGGGTGCAAGTCCGGAGGGCTTTGAGCTTGGATTTGCTGAATGATGATACACATAGCCTCAGGATGTGTGCATATGAATAAAAAATCATGATAATCTGAGGAACTGCATATACACCTACAGATATTAGGCCAACTATATTAGCAATAGATGTATCTGAACAGGCCAGTTTCACCAGTTTGTAATTCATACAGTACACCTGGTCTAGGGTTCTCTCACAAAACCGCAGCTGAACAGTGAAAATTAAAAAAAACGATAATTGCCAGCATGGGGTAAAGCCATGAAAAAACAATGAGTTTAACAATTCTCTGTGACATGATTGTATGATAAAGCAGTGGATAGCAAATAGCTAAATACCTGTCATAACTCATGGCTGCAAGAATTGTGAATTCAATGGTGGCATACGTGTGTACAGCATAGATCTGTGTCTGACAAAACGACAGAGATATCTCATACGAATTGGACAGCAAGTTGTTCAGTACTGCTGGCAGTAATGCAGTGCTTCCATACAGACCATTCACAGCCAAGTTACACAGCAAAAAATACATTGGCGCATGCAGAGATTTTTCACAAAATACCACCCAGATTAAAACTAGGTTTTCACCAACAATGGTTATGTAAGTAATCAAGAACAAGGTGAAGTAAACCGGCTTCAAGCTCTCCATTCCATAGTAATCAGATAGATAAATAGATGTCACTTCAGATACATTTTCCATGCTGATAAACATTGATCATAAAGCATCTAAGGAACCCAGAACACACAGTGCTATGTTGCACATTCTGAGCTGAAATAAGTGTCAGCTTTAATTATTATATTTATTGAATTGGTTTTGTCACAGTTACATCAAGGTCATCTGATCTCCAGGTATTGTCCACAGGTCAGGTATTGACTCACTCTCATTACGATAACACTTCCTAATTGCTTCCAAGGGGAATATAAAAAATATTGACCGCTAATGAGCATGTTCATTCATTAAGCTGCTTCCCGGGTTCCCTGACTAATTCACAAGGAGTGATTAAAATTGTAAATGTTCAAAGAATTTAAAATAAAGTATTGACAATTGTTCAAAAGGGGAACACACAATGGCTTCTTTTGGAAACAAGGGGTAACATAAAGACAGTATAGATACTCTGCAAATAAAATAAAAAGCAGGAAAATTAGAAATAAATATTTTTGCTATTAACCAAAACAAAAGCATCAACAAACAAACATGGTCTCAAGAAATACCCCATTGTAGTATTTAGTATAGCCAACAATGGTAAAATGTGTGTGAAACAAAAGCTGTGTCACCATCTATCTGTTTGCTGCTGTGAGGTCAAAAGGTCAAACTCATAGGTCAGACTCAATGAGGAGAAAATTAATTGGGTTGGATATTTAAATCTGGCCTTCACAATGAGTTTAGCTAAGCAGCCTTTGTTTAACTAGCATTGGGTTTGGCATTAAGTTGTACTGTTGAGGAAAAAGTATTTTCTTCGGGCCAGAAGTGAAGTCTGGACCTCTTCCTCGAACACTTTAAATCTTATAAGCGATTGAAGTTCTGGTAGTCTTAAAGTTATAACAGATTCAAAAGAAGTTCACTGGAGAAGAACAAAGTTAGATACAATAGACTAGAGTTTATTCTTATATGAAAATAAGAAATCACCCGTAGTTACAGCCGGCTGTGTTCTCCTCTTATACACCTTTGCCCACACTTCTATGACAACACTGAGGCCAAAAGGTCACTCATTTCCCATCGTCATATTCTCCCGTGTCAGCATTCTACAATAAATTGTCTTCTTTCCATTCCCTTTGATCTAACCCCTGTGTCTTCATGACATCTCCATACATAAGGCTTATCTAGCCTGTGTGAGGGATGCTTACTGGGTTGTCATGCGAGTCGTATGCCCTCTCTACAGGCGCATGTCACTCCCTTATCTCCTTCGCTATATGCTAAGGGTCTCATAAATATGTCCTTTATGGGTTAACTTGGGGCCTTCTTTTTCCTCCTATATGCTTAGCACTTTTACTATGGCCTTCAAACCTGCACTGCGTACAACGTGCTGTGCTGGCATAAACCAGATTGAGCATATTGAATATCACACGTTATTGAATATTACACATTATTATCATATATGTTAGGTACATAGTACTTGCTTTGTGCTGAAAACGTTTTACAATTTTGTCACTAAAGAGTGATTTAAGAGATGAAAACAGTAGTGAGGTAGAGCAAGATCACACGTTACATGTCATCCTAAATAAACTTCCACAATAGTGATGAACAACTGGCTGCTTAAACAAAATACAGTTTTGATCATGTATTTCCTCTTGAAACAAATATACTGTACATGTGTTAATTTTGTTGATAAAAAGTACCCCCAAAATGATATATATATTCTTTTATTTCAGGTACAGTGCACAATTACACACTACGCACAAATGCAGCGCAACAAATAACAAGCAATTATGTGAAATGAAGAGGACAAGGGATGAATTTCTGTTTTAGGTCTGAAAGTTCTCTCTGTAATTTTCAACTTTCTGCCTGGTAATATTAAAAAAATGATCTAAGTTCTAAAAGTCTTTCAACAAGATACTTTTAAACTTTCTCAAAGTGAAAAGTGCAGGGAGGATCAATTAAGACTAAAATACAATCCTGCACAGAAAGATATTGCATACTGTACATCGTTCATACTTATTATATATTTAATTATTTAGTATCATAAATATGAGTTAACACAAAAGCAATACATATCATCCAATTCAACAACAGTATGCTTAAAAATATGCCTTTCTGTTTCCCACTTCCAAATTTGAACCAAAGCTTTAAATGACAAGATCTATATTTAATTGTGTTTTATCTTCACCACATTAACAATAAATATAGTAATGGCAAGAAAAAAGGACAATAAAGGTTGAGGGAACCCAGATAGTGAGAGTAAATACTTCATCAGGAGCTTTACTAAGAAATGTTGTTGTTTACAATCTAAGGGTTTTGTCCTGCAGAATTGTGTGTGAAACACTAATAATTATAACTGCCACTACAATTTGAAATAGTTTAGTCCGTATTTAAGCTACAATCATTGCCTTTATTAAATTTGTTGACATAATCTTGTACCTAATAAACAGTTTTAGTATATGAACTCTTACTATTTGAGTACCGAGTCCATACAGCACTGGGTTTGCAATTGGTGGAATGAAGATAAAGTATAAAGACAGGAAGATCCGTGCCTCAACAGAAACATGACTCATCTTAAATCTACTTTGGATGATTTCAAAAAGGCAGCCAATGGTGTAATTTAGCAAAGATAATAAATGTGGAATACATGTTTTAAGAGCATTTATCTGGGACTCTCTTGCTAATTTCCTACATTCTCTTGAAATTTGTACATAAGAGAAAACAATCATCAGTACCTGAGGCATAATTAAAAGCCGGAAGTAGTACAAGTCCCACCGAACTTATGTAAGATGTGTTACTATTTGAACATGCATTTTTGACCAGCTCCATGTTCACGCAGTATAGTTTTGGCATGACTTTTCCACAGAAGCTCAGCTGCAGGGTTAGTGAGTAAAAACATCCAAACACAATGAGTGGGTACAGACTTGCTAATGCAACAAGCTTGCTTATCTTTGAATTAGACATGATGCTGTGGTAATGTAGGGGGAAACAGATGGCAGCATATCTGTCGTATCCCATCACGGCTAAAATACAAAACTCAGCAGTTGCATATGTGTGGAGGAAATAAACTTGAGCCATACACCATTTCACAATTATTTCATGAGTCTCAGACATGAGCACAGCCATGATCGCAGGTAACAATGCAGTACTGCCATATAGTTCATTGATGGATAACATGCATGTGAACATATTCATAGGTTGATGCAACTCTTTGTTTTGGTGTATGAGAGTAATAAGCAGGGAATTCAAAATGAGAATAATGAAATAGATAAGGAGGAAAACAGCAAATAGCCCGTGTTTGTAGTTTTCCATGGCAGTGTATGCAGTCATTGTAAACGTTAAGGCTGTCATGTTGTCCATGTTTCAATTCAATTCTGAAAAGAAAATTACACAATTTTACCACAATTCTACTTGCATAAACACCAAACATTAAGGTTCATTTGATTTTAATGTATTACTTAATAATAATTACATATCTGCTTCAAATAGGTACAATCGTATAAGTGAACACTGTTTGAAGTGCAACATAAGTGCCACATACAGAAACAATAGAATACAAATTCAACTATTAGCTATAAATAAGCCAAACCAATATAAGTGCAACATACAAAAAACAGTTATTTAGTTTTCTTCATTCGCCGAGGTGCAGTCGAAACAGTTGAGTTTTCAGTCTGCGATGGAAGGTGTGAAGACTGTCTGCTGTCCTGACATCAATGGGGAGGTCGTTCCACCATTTTGGAGCCAGGATAGCAAACAGGCGGGTTTTGTTTGAGGGAAATCTGGGTCCCTACTCGCAGTGAGGGAGTGGCGAGCTGATTGGCCGACGCAGAGCGAAGTGAACGCGCTGGGGTGTATGGTTCGACCATGGCCTGGATGTAGGAAGGGGCTGATCCATTCACAGCACGGTGGGCCAGCACCAGAGTCTTGAAGCAAATTCAAGCCGCCACTGGTAGCCAGTGAAGGGAGCGGTGTAGTGTGGGAGAACTTGAGTAGATTGAAGACCAGACGGGCTGCTGCATTCTGGATGAGCTGTAGAGGTCGGATGGCACATGCAGGCAGTCCAGCGAGGAGGGAGTTCTATTGTTCTAACTGTTCTATTATTGGCCTTTAGTGGGTAAAGGTCATTATATCCACATTACTTATGATCATTTATCAAATCTCATTTTGTAATACGATATCTTCACAACATCGATATCGGGGTATGGATCAAAAATATTGTGATATTTGATTTTCTCCATATCGCCCAGCCATTCTGTTTGTTAATGTGTAACAGCACTTTGCATTCTTGAATATTATATAGTACCCCATGTTCAAAATGTCTTTATTTGTTGTAGTTTTACTGTCATTTGTTCTAAATGTTGCAATTTTCCTTAAATTTTAAACTTTTCTGTGTGACCTCTGCTAATCAGTGGAATCAGTAAACAATGCATTCCTTATTTAAATGGTACAAAGGCCTTCAAAAGTATGTTTTCAGCACCGATGATGCAAGCCATAAATGGATAAACAGACTCATTAGATGTCATTAGTCCACTTTGTGTTTCCATTCCTTTTGGAAACAGTTATGACAACACTGTTTTGCCACAGGTCATGTGAGACCTCTTTGGACAGCACTTTGGGAATAGAGACCATTGATGAGAGGAAAACAGTAATGATTTCCCTTGAGAACACCACAACACTGATGAAACCATGACCTCAGGGCTAATCACAGCAATAATATGTACAGCCATTTATGTCTTTATCTCATCAAATGTGTTTTTATTCACCAACCGATCGTATTTACAGCTGAACTTTGGTGTTGACAAATGTATTTTGTGTATAATTTAACAAGACAGCCATGTCTTGCCAAGTCTTTTATTTTCTTTCACATACAATGTGCAACTGAACTTGATATTGTGGCAAGCCTTGGATCCAACACTCCCAGAAGACATGTCGACTTTCTCTATCATAAAACTATTAGCTTTAGTTCTAACAGCATGCACAAGGGTAGACAAATATCAAACATATATATATATAGATATAGAGAATTAAATCAATGTCTCTTTGAAGAAGGAATGCTACCACCACATGACAACTCTGTTAGTTTCACTCCTCATTTGTTAGGCACACTGTCACTTGAGCCCAGTTTGCCTCAGATGTCCCTGCCAGTTGCCCAGACAACAGTGCTTCCTGGGTCACCAGCACCACTCCAGTTGTAATGTGTGGGCAAAGGAACAATGAAAACATCACGTGGTACTAACAAAACAATCGACTACACAACAAAGCATAAGATTCAGTAATGTCATGTAATAGTGCGTAAGCAATGATTTAAAAGCTTGTGACTGGTAACTCAATTTTACATAGAATGTGCCAATGCTCGAGATCAGCTTGCCAACATAAATACAATAACTATTCAAATCAATTACTAAAGTCTAAACGATTTGTTTTGAAAGAAATGGTCTTGCTTATTTCTGGGAAGGTTTAAGATGCTGAACCTGGAATTTAAATGCTAATGCAACAAAATGCTCTCCTACAGAAATAGATGCATCAGTGACAATTTATGAGCAAATGCTGATGTTTAACGTGAAAGCTGACCTCTGTGCCCATGTCTTCAGACTCAGAGAGCAATGAGGGTTAAGGATGTGCATGGGTTTTAAATCAGCTTGAAAACAAGCAGCTTCTTGGGAATGTTTGTCTCTTGTCTCATGACAACACTTGGTCATGAGTTTGGCACAGTGCTGTAAGTTTCTTAAATGGGATTAGGAAAAGCATGTTCTCCTAAGGATTCTTATAATTCTATAATATAAAACCCAGTGACAAGTGTGCTGCTTCGAATTATCTTCACTCCTCCCCTCTGACCAAAATACAAACTGACTCCGGGCCTTATCCTCATTTTGGAGCAACAGTACCAGACGCAAGAATGTCTTATCATCGTGTCGTTGTTTTGGCGCTCTTGGTTGTTTTACTGCTTAATGGTAAGTCTTTATAAAATATCTCGACACGTTTTTGTAGCTCGAATCTGCACATTTTTGTTTTAGAAGTCTAGTTATTTTACAAAAAAATGATTTGACACATTGTTACAATGTTTGCCATCATAGCAGTTGTGGAGAATGAAGCTGCGTCCTTCCCGTGGTCTTGCCCTAGTCTAAGTGGAGTGTGCAGAACAGTTTGCCTCCCAACAGAACTGTTCTTTGGACCTCTGGGCTGCGGAAAAGGCTTCTTGTAAGCTTTCAGATGCAATATGTGAATATATTGTGTAGCCTACATTTATTTTCTGATTGTAATACATTGCTGCTTGTTTATTCACAGGTGCTGTGTGTCTCATTTTCTATGAGAGCTGAATGCCTTGTGATGGGAATACTTATCCGGTCCCTCACTGCAGTCCTGGAAAATGCCATTCAGCCTCGCTGGAAGACTTGCTAAGCACCAAGATGAGACGTACAGAAAACGTACTGTTGTGTTGGACCATGTTTGGCTTTGATGTACTCTGATGTAACACGGCAGACTTTGGAATGTCAAATTAACCGCTTGTAGTTTGTCTGATTTTAATGCATCTGAAATAGGTGGAGTAAAAATTACACTAAACTTCTTTGTTTGTTTTTTACTTTGGATTACTTGTCAGATTAATATAACATTTTTTAATTCATACTAACACATGGTTGGGTAAGGCTGCCACTTCTTATCTATCCTTGTCAGAAGCTTTTACCTAATGCTATCCATTTAAATTCTATTAGAACAACATTACAGGTCATTTAGCAGACACTCTTATCCAGAGCAATTTACAGTGAACTAACTACAGGGACAGTCTCCCTGGAGCAACTCTGGGTTAAGTGCCTTGCTCAGGGACACAATGGTGGCAGCTTCTGGTATTGAACACACAACCATCTGGTGTTGTATTTGGAAGCTGTACCACTAGACCACTGGGTCATCACCTCCCCCAACAAATCAAACAACAAACAAAACCAACAAAACCAACCAGAGCCATACATAGCTTTAGTGGAAGCTAATATAAAAAGACCAACGTTCACTGCTGCTCTCCAATTCAACTGCTAGCCCAGGTATGTCAGCGTTGTGCATCACACGCTTCTCTAACTGCATTTGCTAGAGAGTCAATAAGAGATTTTGATGAAAGCAACTCTAACCATCCGTTTATGTTGAGTCACATTGTTAAAGACGGGTGCAGCTGAAGGCTAGAAAATGATTGTAGACGAGACCGAATTCAGAGAAGAATGATTGTGAGTTTTATAAGTTGACATTTCTATTTATGTTGATATTCATTAACATACGTGTATATATTATATATTATTATATACAACAAACTTTGCCGCAGTTTAAGACTTAAACCCTTCTTTTCATCCATTAGTCATTGTGCACCATATCTTGCTGTTTGCTGGTAGATTAATTGCTTGATTTCAAATCCAGGTGTCTGTTTACATAATCATTCTTGCATCATTTAGTGACATGATTATAAGAGGATGCAGTGGGGCCCTATGGGTCAGGGTCTGTAGAGCCATTTTAGGGAGACAGATTATACGGCAATTGTTACAGTGGACTGACTCTCAGATGAGGTCATTATAACTACCAAAGGCAAGCAGCTCCTTGCTGGGACGTTTGGGAGCAGGAAAATGGTGTGATTTTCCTTGCCACATTTATTAAAAGAATCTGACTCAGATGGGGGTATGGTAAATTGACAAACCTGGTAGATTATAGTTATTTAGGCAGCACACAATTCTTCACTTTACTGCACAATTTGCACACTCCTCTTATAATAAAGCACAAGGGGATGCAGTCACTCAAAGGACTTTAATCTTTTGATAAAGCAAGCGTGAAAAGGAAACCTTATTCCCACTCAAGAATTATGGTAGTTTGATGGATGAACATATACTGAACATTTATTAATTTTTTCTATGCGTGTCTCTCCATTCAGGGTTATTGGAGGGTTGGAGGCAATCTCCGCATGTAGTAGGCAGAGGGCAGTACAACACTTTGGAGAGATTTGTCAGCGCTCTGTTTGAAAATGTCTGCTTTTAGGTCCTGAAGTAACGGGCCCGACTGTAAGAGCTGCAATGGTATATTCAGACATCTTAAAACTATTAGCCAGAATGACATTTGGTACCGTTAATTGTGGCTCTCACCATAATTATTACGCAAAATGGTTTACTTCAGTAAGGTTTTGAACATTGAACTTTCACTCGTAGTGGAGAGTTGCTGCTTTAACTCAAGTAAAGGATCTGAATACTTCTTCCAATACTGACTGTCGAACATAATTGTTGATTGAGTTGAGATGTTTGCATGATATCTGACAGAATGGCAGCCTTATTATTAAAAAAGAGCCTTTTGTTTGTCAGCTGTGTAAAAAGTGGCACATGCCCCCAACTGCCATATTTCACCAATAACTCTTTTTATTGTGCAGTAGACACTCAGCAATAACACAATAACAGCTCATTAATCGTCTATCAACAGTCACACAGTAAACTATCCACAAGTTTACGTCAAAGTGATTGTGTTACAGCCAACTTAAAACAATCTATATGTTATTAGGATTGTTTTCCTTTGTTTTCTTCTTATTTTCTTATTTTTCTGAACACTTTACACCAAAATATCCTTCAAAATAAAACTTTTAATACCTTTAAGGTACTGTACTGGGCTAAAATATGGACTGATTCTTACCAAAACTGTTATCCAAAACTGTTCGTATAATGTATAGTCCTTTAATTTATTGATTAAACACATTTTTATTATTATAATGTACTATACTATGGCTTTTTTATGATTCATAGGGAATACTGTACTATGACTTTTATGACATACTATTCTATGACTGTTTAATGATTGCTATATTAATTCTTTTTATTATTATTTTCATGACATACTATGCCATGACTTTTTGTGACTTTTTATGACTTAAATGACTTGACTTTTGAAGTATTTTAATGACATACTTTACATTTACTTTTTTAGGATTATTATGATATACTATAATATTACTTGTTATGACTTTTATGACTTACTATACTATGAATGTCTTTATGATATTCGTGACATACTACACTTTGACTTTTTATGACTTTTATGACATACTATACTATGACTTTTTATGAAAAACTATACACTGACTTTTTATGACATTTGTATGACTTTTTAATGACATACTTCGACACTATACTTGATTTATTCACTTGAAGTGGATCAGTGGTGGATCCAGTCCGGCCAGTAGGGGGCGATAGTGGAGCGTTTGTAACTCAGGGAATGACTTTACCCATACACTGCCAGCTTCTCGTCATTCTGCAGAGAGTGACCTGTCCAACAACAGTAAACACTGTCTGTCTCATCATTTCCCCTATTTACTCATAGTATACTATGTATGTAGTATATAAAAATCTAACTATAGTATGTAAAAAAAAGGTCATGAAAAAGTCATTGAAAAGTAACCCTTAAAAGATGTCATACAAATGTCTTGAAAAATGCCATAGTATTGTAAGTATGTATTATATATATGTATATTGTGTATAATGTCATAGTATATTATGTCATAAAAATAGCATAAACAAACGTTAAGTAGCTTTAGCTGAGTTTTGCTGCTCTTTCAGTGTGAGATTTTCTTTTTCTTTTTTTTAAACATGCATTTTCAGGATCCGTATCTTGGACTCATCCTCCATGTGGTGAACAAGTTGGGTGCTTTGACGAAGCTCCAAAAAGAGGGTCAATGGGTCACTAAACTTCCACTGACATCGTCATGAACAAGTGACGTTCGAAGACTGTAAACAAGTACCCGACCTTCAGGTGATTAAGATAGAAAGCTTTGTGTTTTAAAAATATGTCCAACACACAGGTCACAGGTAAAATGTAACTTAACCTCTCAACTTGTTCTGCTTCATTCACCACAGCACATCCGTTCATTCAAGGAGAAACTGATTGATTTAACGTTTACACACTGTTATATTCACTACATATTATATTTGACATGGCTTCACTGTCCTGCATGAAGAACAGTTTTCTCATGAAGTCTTTGGCTCAGTAAATTGTCTTTGGCTTATGTGAGGAGTTGCTGTGATCGGCGTTATTTAACTCCACCCGCTGCTGTCAGAAATATCTGATCATTATTGATCAAATTGAGCATGTTCTCATTATTTCATTATTTGATTTGATTTGAATTCATTTTAGAGGTGTCTATCTGAGGGGTGACGTCACATGGGATGTCAGCAGTACGGCGGGGTTTATGCTCTGTGATGTCACTCCTGTCAGCCACAGGTTAATCCTCTGAGTCCATTTGATCACGTGGATCGAAGATCGTGGTGGGCCTCGTGGCTCCTGACACCTGATCAGGAAAGGGCCTGGTTCGGATACTTTTTTTCTTTCTTTTTTAAAGTTATACTTTTTGGGCTTTTCATGCCTTTATGATAGTGAAGTGCAGATTGTGAAAGGGGGAGAGAGGGAAGGGGAACGACATACAGCAAAGGACTCAGCCTTTGTATATGGGACGCCTGTGCTACCGGTTGAGCTACCGGGACGCCCCTTTTTATTTGTATTTCTTGATTGAAAGCAGTTAACCCCCTGATAACGCTAAACATGCTGAAATCTGTATATGCAAACATCAGGCAGCAGCATAAACAAAGACACATCATTACACACAGAAAACACAAACAGAGACAACATTAGAGGAACCAAAAATCTAGCATAGGGAACTCCCATTTCAGAAGACACTTTTAGTTTCAATTTCGTACCAGGTACAATTTAAAACATTGACATATTAAGAAATCTGCCTATAAGTCTTTCATTTTGGATTTAAAAGCATTCAACAAGATAACTTAATTCAGTTTAAAGTCTTATTGAAACATATTTCACGCCAAAGGTGCAGAATTCACAAAAAACTTTTTTACAATGTTTGTATGGGCATTGGGGACAGAAAGCTTAAAGAGTATTGTTCGGTACTTTTCTGTATGATAAAGACACATAGGTGGTCAACTGTGTCGAAAGTTTTGAAAAGAACAATAAAGAGTGATGCACGATGTTGCTTCTTTTTAAGTGCAACATAAATACCACATTCAATGCAGCTATGATGTGTTTTATTTCTGAAGACCTGAGTGATGTGTTCATTAACAATCACTTCACAGAGGCTCTGGCTCAAGTGCCCAATGACTTTAGGCCTTCAGGCCTGTGCCCTGTAGGCCCAATCGGAAATCAACCCATAGAAATCATAGACATTTTGGTGTGAAGTGAATTCAAATCACAAGAATGACATAATTTTGCTTTAAAAATAAAGTATTATGTATAAACGTTATTAGTTTTATGACTGTCTCATCTCCCACATTACTTAAGCGCTCCAGAGCTTTCCTGAGTCAGTTAGGAGTGACCATACTTTCCATAGTCCATATTCCATATTCTGGAGATGTATGATGGTAAATTGAGAAAACAGCACAATACCCTCATTACCTCACTGAAATAAATTGGCGCTGTAAATATAACTTTTTATTATGTGTTTAAGCCCGGTTTCACGCACGTGGCACACATCAGATATAATATTACATTTTTGTGGCTTTTTTTAAGCTTGACAAATCAAATCCTCATCAGCACTAATGCAGGAGCTTGTTACCGACCATGTTACTGATACGCACTTTTAGATGCTGTTTAAATGTTTCTGCTTAACTGAGCTGCAGAGCAGTGTGAAACGGAGTTCGCCTCGATTTACTGTTGGACACGAGTACATTTCGCGCAAGTTGGTTTCTGTGTAAACTCAGACAGATCGCGGCATCATCATTTCCATTTATCTATCAGATCAATAATCTCGTGGTGACAGTTTCTATGTTTTAATCCTCTTCTGTTTGTTTCCTGTCCACGGGAACTTCACAGGTAAGCGTGTTGTTTCCCTTCCTGTTGTCTTTCTGTAGGTGGTATAGGTGGAGTTTCAGGATGGACTAGCTGCTCGTCTCGCGGCCTGAAGCAGCAGGAGGGGTTTCTCACAGAGAGCCAGGTTCCTCTGGAGGTTCCTTCCTGTTACAGTGAGTTTTTCCTCGTTGCTGTCGCCTCTACATATGGACCAGGCTCAATCAGAACCCGTCTAAGACATTACTTCAGTCTAATTTGGCACCGTGTTGGACCTGAAGTCATCATTGTCATTGTAAAGACGTGGAGATGAGTTGGTCTGTGTTAACTTGGCTTACTCTGGGAAAGACTGGCTGTAAATACAATGAGGGAAAATACATTTTGGTGTTTGTTATTTACTCTGAGTGCCTTTTTAAGTCTTTGTGTTTGAAATGGGCTGCCAGTATTGTTCCCCCGTGTTTCTCTGTGTTTTCCTCTCCTGCTGTGTCCCCTGTCGGTCTCCCTTTGTTTGTGCGTATGTGTTGATCCTGTCCTGCCACTCACTCTCCTGTCTCTCATTAGTTCTTCAGCCTTGCAGTATTTCACACATTCAGTGCCCGATCGTTACTTCGGTTACTGTGACAGAGACACGTTTCAGGCCTCTCTGGGTAGGAAATTGTTCTTGGTGCTTTATTCCTGGATTGTACTAACTGTCTTTTCATCGTGCTCAGGAGGATTATCCTTGTATGCCTGTTTGTCTGCTTGATAACCCCCGTGCAACTCAAGCCTGCCCACGTTCTTCCACCCTGCCAGGCCGGTCCTGCCATTCCTCTTCTCCTCCTGTCCGCCGCCGTCACAAGCAGTCGCATATAATCTGAGTCAGTGGCCAGGCCTATTTTAGGCCTAGCTTCAGCCCACCTAAAATGTTTCCAAATCGCCCCAAAACTCCCTTTCATACTTTACAATGTAATCTACCAGGCACTAAGACCCTGACACCTAAATGAAGGGCGCTAGGACCCTGGGGAAAAGGGTGTCCCCAGGGTACCCTATGTACACCCAGTATATGTACATAGACTGTACGGGTGTAGCACAGCTTTGACATGATAGATATCTGTAACTTCTGACGAGTCATGCGGGAGACGAGAGGTTGACATTTTGGAAGATGCACTGTGTGAAAGTTATTAATGGGTTAGCTCAACTTTTAATAACTCTAGGAAAGGGAAAAGTGTAGTAATATTAGGTATTCTGTATTTGCTGGTGTACTGTCAGTAGTCAATAGTAACTGGCTAGCAACAGAACAGCTAACCTTTGTTTACTATGGAAAACAATTGTAAGCAGGAAAGGCTGAATAGCTATTCTAACTATCATAATCTGCCAATGTTCATTGATCAGATGGATATAAGAAGAGTCCTAAGGAAAGGTGGCAGCTCTGCCACAGGGAAGCAGCAGCAGCAAACAAGTGATTCTGGAGCCAACAGTGTGATGGAGGTTAGTTCAGGTCTAGGAGTAAATGAGCAATTTTTGGATTAAATTCCTGTAATAGGCCACAGTACTAGCTAAATAAATCATTAATGAAAAACACCTAGCCCGAATTTCCAGAGAATAATGCATTTGTTTAACACGCATGACAGTGAACACACTTACACCAGACATGTCACCAGTTTGCATTTTGAACATGACGTTTGGATGTCATGAAATTTACTTTAGTGTCTCGATCAATCCATCCATCAATCAAAAAACTTTGTCATTTCGAGATTATACAATTCAAATGAAATTTAGTTTGTCCTGGCTTACTGTAAAAGTGAGTAAGTGGTCATAAATATAAATAAATAAAGTGTCGTGGTACTGATGCAGAAATATAAAATAAGTACTTAAAATATAAATGTACTTTATATAAACATATATACACTCTAAAATATATACATTTAAGAGTTCTTAAAAAAGTTTAAACGTTAATATCAGTTAATAAATCATTGTTTAAACTTATTTTAAAGGGTCATGCAGAAGGAGGCAGATATATTGTTCATATTAGTGTTGAGTTGTGCCCCCACCCCTTACCAGGACCACAAAGTTATATTAGATCTGCTAAGATCAGCTGAGAGGCAAGAGTCATGTCCAAAAGACTAGCATCAGCACCAGAGTCAATGAGGACAGAAACTGTGCGTCTTACGCCTGAGCAATATAGCTGGGCCTGCATCAACGGTCGAGAGGGCATTTCCAAGTTAGTAAGTCGGCTCACCAGCGCCCTCTGGATGACTGGTGAGCCCTGTCTTTTACAGGACAGGAGGAAACAAAATAAGCATCCTGACCGCAGTACAAACAGCTGTTCTACCGCAGGCGGCACTGTCGTTCTGCCGTGGACAACTGAGTCCGTCCAAGCTGCATTGGCTCTGGAGAGCCAGAGAGAGTGTCGGTAACCTGCTCAGTAGCATGCCCCAGTGAGTGGAAAGATTGATGAAACGGGGCTTGAGGAACAGCAGACCGAATCCTCTTTGTTCCCGCATACGTCCATCGATACGGATGAGAGAGCCACCAGCTCATCCAAATCAGTCGGACAATCCCGAGCCGCTAATTCATCCTTGATGTGATCTGACAGACCGTGGTAGAAGGCATCGAGAAGTGAGGCAGAGTTCCAGCTGCTCTCAGCTGCGGAACTCGATGGAGTAATCAGATACCGCTCTCACTCCCTGCTTCAGGTCGAGCAGCCCTCGAGCGACCTCTCTTCCAGGAGTCACATGATCGAAAACCTTCCGCAGCTCCTCAGTGAAGAGTTTGACGGAGAAGCAGGCTGGAGATCTTTTCTTCCACTCGGCAGTTCCCCAGTCCTTAGCCCTGCTTGTGAGTGGAGACAATATATGCCACCCAGGATCTCTCTGTGGGGAAGACGGAGGGTTGGAGCTCAAAAACCAGAGAACACTGCACGAGGAATGCCCGACACGAAGCAGGAATGCCAGAATAGTGCTCAGGTGTCGACGGCGCTTTCTGGGATGGTGCTGAGTCGGCTGGGTCCATGTTGGCCAGATTGTACTGTAAGGTTTGCTGAAACCTACAGAACTTAACCCAAAAGCACGACACTGTCATGAGCCCTCTCCCTGCCTGGTAACACCACTAATTGTTTTCAATTACCTCCACCTGTCTCTGCTCCACCCTCGTTAACTTACCAGCTGCACTGCATTTACTACTCATCATGCCCTGTATAGAAAGCCCTGTTTTTCAATCCACACTTGTCAGATCATCTGCCTGCCTGCCTGCCTGCCTGCCTGCCTGCCTGCCTGCCTGCCTGCCTGCCTGCCTGCCTGCCTGCCTGCCTGCCTGCCTGCCTGCCTGCCTGCCTGCCTGCCTGCCTGCCTGCCTGCCTGCCTGCCTGCCTGCCTGCCTGCCTGCCTGCCTGCCTGCCTGCCTGCCTGCCTGCTTTCAACTGTCAGAAAACCAAGCAGCTAATATGAAGTATAAATTATCTATACAATCGCCACAATCTATGTAAAATATAAATCAACATTTGAAACTCTTAGGTTTGAAAGTCTTAACTTTCAAACCTAAGAGTTTCAAATGTTGATTAAAAGTTCTACTTTCAAAGGCTAACTTGCCCAGCTGCATCGTACAGCAGCTCCTATCAGATAGCTTAACACTAACAGTTAAGCATTTAAGGTTAACGGTTATAGCTTATAACCGTTATAAGCTATACTGTTATAGCTTAATGGATGGCACTAACGTCCCGTAACTTAACCTATCATTTTAGTGAAAATGTTATGTTATAAGGTCCTTTGATTTTATAACATTACTATCGTTAGCTATTCGAGCGAGTTGAAACCCGATACTTACATTTAAAAGTACACTGTGTGCACAATTATTAGGCAAGTGAGTATTTTGACCATTTTAGATCATTTTTATGCATATTTTCCAACTCCAAGCTGTATAAACTTGAATGTGTATTGGATTTAAGCATATCAGGTGATGTGTATTTGTGTAATGAGAGAGGATGTGGCATTATCTGGATTTTACCATAAACGAAATCTGGGACTCAGTGACGATTGTGTTTTAACTTACTTTGTACAACGGGGACAAAGGGAAGTAAAGTATCGACCAGAGAAGTCGAAAGCCCACTTGAATGTTTGATGAGGATCAGGCATGGTGCAGAGAGTTGTAAACACTTAAAAACCTGGCTGTTACGACTGGGTGAAGAGGTGGACCCAAATGCAGAACGCCAGATGAGGTTTAACAAAAGGAGAGCTTTATTTAACAAAGCTAATCGAATACAAAACAAAGTAACAAGTAGGGTTAGGGTTAGGGTCAGGAACCCTGAATCCCACTAACACGCCCTCTATGGTAGAGAGCTGGAAGCTGATGGGGGATCATCGTCAGAGGTCACTGAGGTAGTCAAACAACTCCACAGTGGCAAAGCCGCAGGGGTCGATGAGATTAGTCCAGAAATGCTGAAGGCTTTGGGTGTTGAGGGGCTGTGTTGGTTGACACGCCTCGTCAACATTTAGTGGAAGTCTGGGACAGTGCCTAGGGGGTGGCAGACCGGGGTGGTGGTTCCCCTATTCAAAAAGGGGAACCAGAGTGTGTGCCAACTACAGGGGTATCACACTTCTCAGCCTCCCCGGTAAAGTCTACTTCAAGGTGCTCGAAAGGAGGGTTCAGCCGATAGTCGAACCTCTGATTGAAGAGGAACAATGCGGATTCCGTCCTGGTCGTGGAACAACGGACCAACTCTTCACTCTCGCAAAGATCGTGGAGGGGGCCTGGGAGTACGCCCAACCGGTCTACATGTGTTTTGTGGCTCTGGAGAAGGCGTATGACCGGGTCCCCCGGGTGATAGTGTGGGAGGTGCTGCTGGAGTATGGGGTGAGGGGGTCACTTCTGAGGGCCATCCGATCCCTGTACGCCCAAAGCGAGAGTTGTGTCCGGATACTCGGCAGTAAGTCGGACTCGTTCCCAGTGAATGTTGGCCTCTGCCAGGGCTGCGCTTTATCACCAATCCTGTTTGTGATTTTCATGGACAGGATGTCGAGGCATAGTCGTGGAGGAGAGGGGTTGCAGTTATGTGGCCTGAGGATCTCATCGCTGCTCTTTGCAGATGATGTAGTCCTGATGGCGTCATCGGTCTGTGACCTTCAGCAGTCACAGCAACTCAAAATCTGATGCCATGGCTCTCAGCAGGAAACCGGTGGATTGCTTATTCTGGTAGAAAATGAGCCCTTACCCCAAGTGAAGGAGTTCATGTACCTTGGGGTCTTGTTCGCGAGTGAGGGCACGATGGAGTGAGAGGTTGGAGGACATACAAAAAAAGAATAGTGGTTTACCCCCCCGACCAGAGCCATAGACACTGAGCTGGTGTCCCTCTGTCTCCTACCAGAGCCATAGACACTCAGCTAGTGTCCCTCTGTCCCATGGATACTGGGCTAGTGTCCCTCTGTCCCCTATGACTTCTTCAAATTATCTGTTCTGGTTCACCTTTTTCAAAGCCAAATACAAGATAATTTCAATTTTAATATCAATACTGTCTCTGTTCATGTTCATTTTTATAGTTAGATTTGAAGTATTTACACACAGCGAGGTGCAAACCATGGCGAGCTTCAATACAAGTCCATAAGAATTCAAACAAATTGCACAAGTCTTCTCCATTTCATGTTTAATTCAACAAGGATGTGCTTGGCTTTATCAGGTTGGTGTCTGAGGCCTTATATACAGTATTAATCAGGCATGAGGAGTAAGTATGCAAAATAACATCATCATCCTGTATATCTGGTTTCTATGGTGACTATGTATTGACAGTTAACTACATTGCACTTGGCTTATAAGTCAATAACTTGAATGAATCCATGTTTTAACGGGCAACACAAGCACTTTTATTGTGCATAATATAAACAGCAATCCTGCCGGGGTCGGGATTTGAACCAGCAATCTTGTGGACGGGTGTTTCTCCTCCAGAACTACATAAAAAATTACTTTTTGTTTAAAAAAAATACTAGGCTATGTAAAGACTTTAAAATACTACAGGGGTGAAAATGGGTGCTAGAGAATTGTATTTCCTTCTCTTTCCCTCTTCTTTCTCTCTTTTCTTCTTCCCCCTTCTATTCCTTTTTTCGCCCCCCTATACAGACTGTTGGTCCCCAGCTTGAAAGCAAGCGGCAGGGCATTTACATGTGGGACGTTCATTATTGTTTCAACATATTTAGATTTGGTTTCTTTACTTGCGCACAAGGAACAGATGATGCTGGCGTGCATAAAAATGGTTTCACTAGTTGGCTGGCTCCATAATGATCCAATACAAACGCAATACCAACAACTCAACAGCAACAACGCATACTACGACAACAACCCACACATTCGTGGTTATAAAGTGTTGAGGCGCTCAAATTCAAAACTGTCTCAACCTGTCAGAATCGAAACGAGGCAGTGCCAGTGACTCAGCTGATTGGACCACGAACCAGTCCGGTGATTCATTCAGGCAATGAAAGCTGGCAATGAAGCAGTTACTATGGTTACTATGGTTTGATTGTTGGTTGGTTGGTTCAGGGTTTGAAGCACGTATTGAAGCTTCAGTATCTCACTGCCATCACTACACGACACTATGATGTCACTCATGACGTCAAAAACATGCAAAACCGAGGTTATAAATAGGAGCCGTTTCTGCCATCCTGTAGAGTGCCACGTTTCCATTGAGGAGAAGTGGAGAGCTCTGATCAGATGCCAGGTCAGACGGCAGTGCCGAGGTTGTGGGTCTAAACACCTTAGCCACAGGGTGATCCTCTGGATCAAAGCTTTACTGTAAAATCAATAACATTCAGGACAATACATTCTACAAAATGTTTTTGGATGACAGTATTGGTAAGAATCAGCCTTTAATTACAGAGTACAGAATATGCCTTAAAGGTATTTAAAGTTATATTTTGAAGTGGATTTGGAAAGTGGTCAGTCAGATAGACATGGAAAAAAAGGGAAAACAGGCTCAACTAAATGTATATTTAGATTGTTTTAAGTTGGTTTTAATGCAATTACATTATTGCTGAGTGTCTACTGGACAATACAAAGAGGTCTTGGGGATATGTGGCATAGTGTCACTTTTTTTTACACAGTGAGCCTCAGTGACCATGAAAGGCTCTTTTGGAAATAAAACTGCCATTCTGTCAGATATTATGAAACCATCGCAATTCAAACAGTGTTCATCCTGATAATGCAACAAAACACCTTCTTTTAGCTTTCTTGTATATGGTAAACAATATGTTGTTCTTGGTTTGACGTGCGGTGAGGTTCATTGCTGGGGAGGCATATTTGGCCAAAAAAGAACGTTACATTTATAGCGGCTCAGAGAGGTACATGTATTTGTTCTGCACCCTCCATAGCGTTTTTAGTCTGATGCTTTGATTAATTTGAATACAGACTGCATTATTAACTAAATAATATTTTATTTAAGGTCAAAATTTAGCTTTTAATTTAAATATTGGATTGTTTTCTCTTAGTCAGATCACATTTTCAATAGATTTGTGGTCTTACTTTTACTTGTAAAATCTTCCATTTTTGTCCGTCAGTCAGAGAAACAAACTAAACTAAACGGTGCTACAGTGCACCTGACTCTGATGTTAGCTGGCAGTAGCTAGTTGGTGCTTACTGTCTCTGCGTAGAAGAACAGCAGCAACACGAACCTGTGGGCTCACGTGCGCCCTCTTCAGAGCGGCAGAGTACTGTCTGCCTCACCTGGTGTTTTTTCACTGTGGTTTTGTCACATCAGCAAGACTAAATATGTTACACACATACATTAACTAGACTATGCAAAGCCAGGACTCATAATAAAAGTGTCTGTACACATTATATTGGTGACATACAGAGAGATAGCAATAGGCTCTGCCTCCCCTCACGTCCCTGTAATAGCCCCAACCTCAACCCCATCCAACTGTGAGAGGAGAGCATATTCCTGCACTCGGCTTCTAAGATCTTAATGCCAAAGGATATTTGTTTCATTTGAAACAATTGTGTGACTTGTGAAATGTCTATGTGATTGAGTGATTGTGTATGGAGGGGCACATGTGTTGTATGTTTATATAGTGATGTGTTTTAAAACATAATTAAAAAAATCAACTGTAACCTTTTTGCTGTGCATTTAATTCACCAAGTCAAAATTAAATTCTGCCATAAATTAGCATTAATCTGTAGCACTAACACCATCAATATTGGTTGGTAAAGGATTTACAGTTATTCAAACTGCTGATCTGTTGAAAAAAAATCATTGCTCCAACTTCCTGGTAAGTGAATCAACCGTCAGTCTCTTTTCCTTCAATGAAGCAACAATAATTTTAAAGGCTGGCAGTATTATGTTTTGCAGACTGCATTGAGTTCAACCGTAAGTCATGTTTGCACATTTTTTACATTTATTAAAGTGTTTAATTTACCACAATGAGATGTCATAATAAGATCATAGGCACAGCATACATCCCTTGTATCTTGTCCAGTTTCACAGTTTACATTTGTAGATCAGGTAACATCCTCAGAAAGTGTCTCTGCTATTTAAGTTTCCCTAGCATTACTGGATATTAGGTCTGTGAGATGCCACTCATACATTTCTATTCATATATTTCAACAACAAAAGTAGGCTATAAACACTACACCATTCAGGCAATGTGTAAAAGTTTATAAATTGAAATCAAAATGTACACTATTACAGCTAAAACGTTTTCCAATTGGTATAAAGAAGGCGAGATGATTACAAAACCAAAAGCATAGACAGAAATGTAAATATTGAGCAACACTGTCACAAGTTCATTGAAATAATACTTTACAATAAAAGACCAATAACAGAAATGTTAATAAAAGGGAAAACAAAAAAATAGAAATGCACTTTTAAAAGTGTATCCTTTTTCAAAAAGTATTAGCATTTTATTATTTTATTTTCCTCAGTGTTTCCATTGTTCTGTATGTATGTGTAATGAATAGGAGGGAATGGTTTACATTTGTCTTTAATTTATTTATCTATTTCTCATGCCATTTCTAGCTTTTTTAAATCTACTTGTATTTTGAGGTTAAATGAAGGAAGGGGGTAAAAATGTGATTGGTCTAATAAAGTATTTTTTTAATATATTGCAGCGTGGATGAATAAAAATGTTTTCCGTATTAATTAAAGATGAATACATTTAATAGAAATAAACGAACCAATCCATTCATGAAATAGCTGGATCTCTTAGAGACCACCTTTCCCGTCAAAAACTACAATCCCAGAATGCCTTGCAGCTTTGGCAGCATTTCTTGTCGACGTGGGAAAGGGAGGCACTCGGACACAAACAAACGTCCACGGGTTTGATGTTGTGCTACTTTACAGCTAACTGTGACATGACATGTGGATTTGATAGATAACTCCATGACATTTCAAACATGTGGCTTAAACCTGATGAGAATCTGCTGAAAAACGCGTTTAAATTATGGGTCACTGAAGAGGATAACGAGTATTTCGTACTGCAAAGGAGACGGGGCTACGGAGAAGGTGGAGGCGGTTTGACAGGTAACGTTAGCGGTTATGTTATCACCTCCTCGCATGTGTGGGACAGCCAAAAAATTAAACTACGTTTATTAAAACCAACAAGTTATTAACGGGTTAACCCGCCACACGTTTGCATAGCTAACGTGCTGTCTGCCATTAATAGGGCGGGTGCTGCTGTAGTGTGTAACCTACTCGTCTACAGAAAAATGCCGTCATAGCAACAGGTTTATGCCAACTGTCCAAATTACATGAGTCAGTTCAGATACTGAACAGCTGGTTTCTCATGTTGACTCGCCAGCCTGCAAGAGTGAATGTCTCTGAGTGTACGTGTCAATATACAATGTTAGCTTAGTATGTCTGGTAGGATACAGAATCTAGAGTGAGGTTACATGAGAAAAAGTGAACTAAACCGTTCGTTTAAATTGCTGCGTATTTTACTGCCACTGCCTGTGGTTAGGTTACAGGATGTTAACAGGGCTCACAACTTTGGTTCATTGTTGTGCTATATTTCTATTCAAATCACAAAACAGTTGTGTATATAACTTATACAGTTTTACCAGTCCATCTCTGAAGCATTATGTAAGCAGTGACTTTTTGTTGTTGTGCACCAGGGCAGATCAGTCAGTGTGTGAATATGTTCACCACTTTCTCCCTTAGGCTAGACATAGAAGAGAAACCCCTTGAATTTATAATGTCACTGCAATGTCAAGGACTGCTGCTCGCCAGACAATACATTTGTCAACGACTTGGTGAATCATTGATGCTTAGTTGAATTGTCACACTAAAGCCTAATTTATGTTATAGCATACCTTTGATAAAATGAGATGTAGCCTAAGATATTTTAGCATTGAGACAGAGAGAAAAGCCGGTCAATTGTTTTTACAGGCTGCAAGCAATTGTTGTCATTATTGATTATTCTGTCAATCATTACCAACAGTCCAAATCCCAAAGTTATTGAAATTACAATAATATAATGCCAAAAAGGCTGTGAGAAGCCAAAATTAGTGAATGTTTTGCATTTTCACTTGTTGTATTGCTTAGTTAGTTAGAAAAGTGGTTGTTTATTAATATCCTGATGACTTGATTGATTAATCTACTTATCATTTCTTCCCTCCTACAGTTTGTACAGCAGCTGTCCCTGTTTACTTGATATGGAAATGTGAATAAATAAAATGACTTGGATTTTTACAAACTATTGTCACTTACAAATATAAAAGTGGTGCCTCTAATACCACCAATGATTGTAACCTACAGTTTCTAACCACATGCCACAGTGCGACAGCCGAGAGGTCATCACTAGACAATGAATGATAATGAGTGGTGTTGTAGTTGAAGACAAAAGGACCGATGTCCTGTTAATGATAGTGGATGTGCTGATGCTACATGATGCACTCCAAGCCCTCTCCAGCACAAGAGCCTTTTAGCCTAAAGTATCTCTAATGTGTTTAAGTGTATGTTCAGCTCTACTGTGTGAAGAACATAAATGTTGGGAGCTGTATTTGCTCCTTTACTCCTTGGCAGCTCTTTTAGTAGAACGTGTGGAGAGCTGGTCCATGTTGAGCAGGCAGGCCAGTATAATGCTGATGCAGTGCATGAGTGTGGTTTCACAGTGATCTTGTTCATTACTCATGAAGGCCTGACAGAGAGAAGTTATAAAGGTAACAGATTTAGCTCATTTTAGCTTTGCAGCTCTGACGTGGCCCTAAAGGGTCTTGCATTTCTACACCGTCACTGGGTGTAAAGGCACAGTCCCCAATCCTTTGACCTGTTGTTGTTGTTCTGTTGGAGATATAGGCCGTACAGATGTCTGTCTTCTCTCATTGTAATGGAACTAGATGGCACTCGGCTTGTGGTGCTCAAAGCGCCAAACAAATAAGTTTGTTCTCTCCAGAAGTCTTGACCCGGTTACTCAAGATAATCCACAGACATTGTTGTGAGTCGTTTCATGTAGGAACTATTTTCTTTACTGTTATACCGCGCAGAAGGAAGTGTGCATCTCCTCGTGGACAAGAGGCTTGTGACAGCGTGATAACAATAATGGCGTCCTCCTCGGCTGAGCTGTAGTGTTACCTCAGGTGAGCCTCTCATCCATGAGAAGATTTAGCATTTCTTCTGCGCAGTGATACGGTTGGTGGGTGTAATTTGGTAGAAAGAAAATAGTTGCTACATGAAACTGCTCACAACAAGGTCTGTGGATTATTTAGAGTAACCAGGTCATGATTTCTGGAAAGAGACGTTGCTGTTGAGTTTTGAGAACCACAAGCCGAGTGCCAGATAGTTCCTTTATATTGGGGAGAAGGCAGATATCTCTAAGGTCGTTATCTCCAACACTCTGTAACTCACACTCACACAATCTACATTGATGCATAGCTCTAAAGGGAACAGGGAAAATATGGATTTTGGATTATTATTATTATTTGTAGTGATTGGTCAAAAAAAAGAAATGTTTTTTTGGCTCTTAGGTTCCAAAATGCGTCACATGGCTGAATATCATGTGTGACAGTGTTGGTTAGAAATCTGAATGTACTGTATGTTACAGGCCTTCTTGTGGGAACTGTGGATACTGTGTTGACTCCACATGAAAAGGAGCTCCCTACCAGATTCTACACTCACAAGTGTGTTGGTCAATAGCATGCGGTATGTCACTGTCTTTTCTTCTTCTGGCAAACATTTCAATAGTGCTGTCAAATGATTAGGGGTTTTAAAACATATTTTCTTTGCTGTTAAGTCCAACACAATGCAATCACAATGAAACTAATATTCCCAAATCCAAGTTAAAAGATGTAACAGTAAAAGAAGAAGCATTGTGTCAGTTACCTAAGACTCTTCTAGCTATAAAACAAGTCTTTTCTCTCTCTTGACTTTGGGTCAGTGTCACCGAAGAGGAGATTGTGCAGCACTGGGATTGGCTGCAGCAGAACATCATGAGGACGCTGTCTGTGTCTGACTCCAGTGAAGACATCACCAGCTTTGTACAGGGCGACATTATAGTAGAACCTTTGTTTTACGGAGAACATCCCACACAGTTAATATGTCTACATGGTAATCTCTCGGCAGGCTGACTGTTATTACAATGCTATAAAATACTGTATGTGATAAACATTACTCTCCTGTCAATGACTTACACCTGATTATATAGAGTCATTTTTCCACTTGGCAGATAAGTAAATGAGGGTTCGTCACCTACAGCAACACGTCTTTTCCATTGTGTATATAAAGATATTCATTTTAGCTATTTTAAGGAAGATGATGCAATGTTCTCGTGTCACCCTCGGTCTGCAATAAGCCTTGATGTTTACTGTGTTCGGGTCTTATCGCTGAGGAAGGGAAGACGTCCCTGGTGCTGGAGGAAGATCCCCAGAAGTTCTGAGAAGCACTTTTTAAGTTTGAGAAGTGGTTTGAGCTGCCACCGAAGGAAAAGCTGGTCACATATTACTCATGCAGCTACTGGAGAGGCAAAGTGCCCTGCCAGGGCTGGCTCTACCTCAGCACAAACTTCATGTGCTTCTATTCATACCTGCTGGGATCTGAGGGTAAGCCATTTCTGTGCCATTTCTGAACATGAGCTGGCATTTGTTTTTCTCATTTTGATTGATAGTAGCTCCTAATGGCAACTATAGTTTGCTTTCATGGTACGAACGGAACATTCAGCAATATTATTTTCATTAGAAAATAGCTCCAGGTAATTACAGGTTCCATAACTGGGAAAAAGCCATTATAGCAGACCTACTGGAGGCAGATATAAAAAGCAGTGCGCACAATAGATGACACTGAATTTAATGACACTGAGTGACATTTTAAGAATTTTCTCAATGATTTTGTGAACATTTCCAGATTTTGGTATCAGCAGTTCTTTATAGTGGCACTACAAAGTATGTTACTACAATGTATTTAGTATATTTTAATAAATTTAACATTTTAGTTTTACTTGATTGTACAAGAATAATTTACCCACTGATTAAATATGCTTATCCTTGCTGCTGTGAGCCTTAATCTCTCATTTTCTTTTCATTCATTGTGATGCCTCTGCAGTGAAACTGATCATCTCCTGGGATGAGATCTGGAAGCTGGAGAAAACCTCCAATGTTATCCTGACTGAGAGCATCCATGTCATGGCTCACGGGGAGGATCACTACTTCTCCATGCTGCTGCACATTAATGAAACGTTTGTTATCATGGAACAGCTGGCTGACTACTCCATCAAGCGGCTTTTTGATAAAGAGGCCTTCCAGAGAGAGCCAGCGCTCTCCGATCCCCTGCAAATTACCAAGAGGTAACTGAAGTGTCTGCCTGCTGCACTGCACAGTTTTTCATGATCCTGTTAGTGTTGGCTGCCAACCTGAAGAGCCAGAGTAAACATAAAGTCTGACTCGAGTCAAAAAGCATTTGTGTTTGTGTTAACCTGCCTGGAGTGGCAGGTAGGTCATGCATGACAGTACGAGTGCAAGTCAACGTACTGTTGTTGTTTACTTTGACCATTTGTGTGTGTGTGTGTGTGTGTGTGTGTGTGTGTGTGTGTGTGTGTGTGTGTGTGTGTGTGTGTGTGTGTGTGTGTGTGTGTGTGTGTGTGTGTGTGTGTGTGTGTGTGTGTGTGTGTGTGTGTGTGTGTGTGTGTGTGTGTGTGTGTGTGTGTGTGTGTGTGTGTGTGTGTGTGTGTGTGTGTACAAACTTAAACGTAATGTTCTGCCCGTGTGTGTGTCCTCACAGAGGCCTGGAAGCTCATGCAAAGAGTGAGCAGTTCCGGACATTTTTCCGTCTTCCCAAAGAGGAAAACCTGTTAGAGGTGCATGAGACCTTCCTGTGGGTGCCCTTCAGCCATTTTAACACACTTGGCAAGATCTGTCTGTCTGAGCGCTACCTGTGTTTTGCCAGCCAAGACGGAAGCCAATGCCATATCATCATTCCAATGAGAGAGGTAAGGTCATACTGGATTGATAAAAACACAGCCAATATAGCACCCTGCATGCTGATGAAAACTTGTGATGAAAAGTGACTGTGTGGTCTGCCAATGTTGCCTTCCTCCAGGTCATAAACGTTGAGAAGCCAGACTCCAGCAGCAGAGCTTTAACAGTGTGTGTGCGTGGCAAGAGGGCGCTTCGTTTCTCCGAGGTGCGGGACTACCAGCGGCTTGCCAACACGCTCCGTAGCAGGTGTGGGATTAGTGCCAGCCCTCAGCACTCTGCATCAACAGAGGTAACGTGTTTTTTGTTTTATTTGTGTCATTGTACTCTTTATTTATAGTTTGTGGTGCTTTCTAACATTGAAAATGTGTTAACCCTCTCTATTACGCCCATGTCTATAATGCATTGTAAGCATACTTATAATGGCTTATAATCTGCTGAAAGCCCTGTATACTTGTAGTTATAATAACTCGCTATAATATTCCCTTTTCTAAAAATAATCATGATGCATAATAAATCATTATAATTCCCATAGCTGTAATACATTATAATCGTTTTATAATGCATTATAATCACTGTTATAAGGCATTGTAATATGATTCTAATTTATTTTTAATGAACATTGTTTGCTTTAAGTAAAGTAAAAAATAATTTTACAATTTAATAATATTTTTATTCAGTTTACTTAAAGCATATTAAAGAATTATAATACACTATGAAAAAATATTGTATTATGATACTTGACCTTACAAGTCATTATTAAATGCTTTATTATGTATATATGTGTGTGTGTGTATGTATATATATATATATATATATATATATATATATATATATATATATATATATATATATATATATATATATATATATATATATATATATATATATATATATATATTATATATACACATACATACACATATATATATATATATATATATATATATATATATATATATATATATATATATATTATATATATATATATATATATATATATATAATAGAGATATATATATATATATATATATATATATATATATATCTATATATATATACATATATATATACATGCTTATAATTAATTATAATTCACTGTATAATTGTAGTTATAAACACTTGTGAATATTCATAATGCTTTATAACAATAATCATACATATACATATATACAGTATATCTCA